>NC_064807.1:36098472-36302508 GCF_023721935.1 Panthera uncia
GTCCGTGGAGCGCGCACCGCCTCGCCGCCCTTCCTACCCTCTTCCGTGGGCCTCTAGTCTGCGCTTGACTCCGGAGACTCCCTTCTGCTAATCCTCTGGCGGTTTTCTGGGTTCTTTAGGCAGGTGTAGGTGGAATCTAAGTGATCGGCCGGACGCGCTGTGAGCCCCGCGTCCTCCTACGCCGCCATCTTCCGAATCCCCCCAGAGTCTCAAGTATTTTGAAAAAAATTATTTTTAATTTAGGTTATATCCTTTGAAATATTATTAAAACAGTGGGGGCCTGAGTGGCTTAGTCAGTTAAGCAACGTACTCTTGATTTTGGTTCAGGTTATGATCCCAGGGTTGTGCGATCGAGTCCCATGTCAGAATCTAACCTGAGAATGGAGCCTGCCTGAGATTCTCTCTTTTCCCTCTGCACCTCTCCCTCACTCACTCTCTCTGTCTCTACAATTAAAAAAAAATAATTAAAAAAATGAAACATTATTAAAACAAGAGTACAAGAGATGCTTGCTGATTTTTACTTCAAAAACATATAGCTTCAAGTAGCATTGTTTATAAATACAGAAGTTTAATATTATCTAGACTATGTTACCCAGTGATATAAGTTATATATTTGATTTTTTTAGAATATTGAAATTAAATTACATTCTTAAACCTTAATTTTTGCTTTCCTTGCACTGCTTCCAGAAAAAGAAATCCCCTTGATCAAAAAAAAAAAAAAAAAAAAAAAAAAGAATTATTGAAGAGGATGTGGAGATTTTATTGTTTCACCAACAGCTAAATTGTTTTTAATCGTTCATTAAACAAAACCTAATGAAATTTTGTCCCTTTTCTTTCTTTTTTAATACTTACATATAACTGTAGCAAATGACTTAAAACCAAACCACATAGTGAAATTCTAATGTTCATGTATAGAATAAACTAACTTTTAAAAATAATAAAAAATCATTAGGTGTAAATTACACTGGCCAACAAATTTATCACAACCTGTTATCAATCTTAGTTAGTAAACTCGTCTTTCAAATTACAAAGAAGAAAAGCTGTGTCTTACTATTTATTCTATCACAAACACTTTGTGTGATATCTAGAAGCATTCAAAATATTCAATAAACTGAATTCTCTTACTTGCTTTTCTTTGACTTCGTACACCAAAAAGGTTACAGAAATTTCCCAAATAATGCTGTTCCCAATTAATACCTAGAAAATGGAAAAAAAAAAAAAACTTGGGGAATGAGATTTGAATAAAAATTGAATACCTATTTGCAACCATGGGAGAGAGAGATAACATTTTTTTATGATTAGCATGAAGTTTTCACAGGCTATATAACAATATATATTAGGAAGAGTATTCACCCCTTTGTCTTGCTGAATTAATGTTGTTGGTAAAATTTATCTCAAGCTTTTAATTTCTTAAGTATTTATTTTTTTTTAAATTTTTTTCTTAATGTTTATTTATTTTTGAGACAGAGAGAGACAGAGCATGAATGGGGGAGGGTCACAGAGAGAGGGAGACACAGAATCTGAAACAGGCTCCAGACTCTGAGCTGTCAGCACAGAGCCCGATGCAGGGCTCGAACCCACAGACCGTGAGATCATAACCTGAGCCGAAGTCGGACGCTTAACCGACTTAGCCACCCAGGCGCCCCTAATTTCTTAAGTATTTAAATTGCTTTATGCCTCTAAAGCCAGAGCATAATCAGAAGGTTCTGTTTAACCTCCTGATTAAGCACTGTGATGTATCTACATATACATTCAGTACATTTACGAAATACCTGCTCTACTATGCTGGGCAGTGGGATTATAGACATGAAGGCACACTCTTTACTATTAAGAACTTACTTTAAAACACAACAAAGAACGAAAAGGAGACAAACCAAGAAACAGACTCTTAGCTATAGAGAATAAACAGATGGTTACCAGAGAGGAGGTGGGTGGGGGGATGGGTAAAATAGGTGGTGGAGATTAAAGAGTATACTTATGATGATAGACTCTGTGTAACACACAGAAATGTTGAATCCCTAGAGTGTACACCTGAAACTAACATAACACTGTAAATTGACTATACTAAGTTTAAAAAAAAG
Organism: Panthera uncia; assembly: GCF_023721935.1. Classification (NCBI taxonomy): domain Eukaryota; kingdom Metazoa; phylum Chordata; class Mammalia; order Carnivora; family Felidae; genus Panthera; species Panthera uncia. The sequence continues at coordinate 36,100,554 of NC_064807.1, forward strand.
TTTTTATCTTTTTTTTTAATTTTTATTTTTTTTAATTTTTTTTTTAACATTTATTTATTTTTGAGACAGAGGGAGACAGAGCATGAACGGGGGAGGGTCAGAGAGAGAGGGAGACACAGAATCTGAAACAGGCTCCGGGCTCTGAGCAGTCAGCACAGAGCCCCACGCGGGGCTCGAACTCACATACCGCGAGATCGTGACCTGAGCCGAAGTCGGATGCTTAACTGACTGAGCCACCCAGGCGCCCCGGTTTTTATCTTTTCAAAAGAACTTAATACTCACAGAGAACCTTACATATTTGCTAAAACCTTGAACAAGGTTTTCAATAAATATAGAACTGTATTTTCTTAAATTATGCTAAAATGTTCTATTATAAAAAAGGAACATGAAGAAACTTTTGGAGGTAATGCGTATGTCTAATACCCTAATTGTGCATGGTTTTATGATTATACGTGTATATACAAACTTTTCCAATTGTATACATTAAATACATTCAGTTTTTTGCATTTAATAATACCTCAAAAAGCTGTTTTTAAAATTTTAAAAAAGGCCAAATTTTGAGTCGAAAGGATATTGTTGTTAAAATAGCTGTAATAGGGGGGCCTGGGTGGCTCAGTCAGTTAAGTGTCCAACTTTGGCTCAGGTCATGGTCCCTGAGGTCAAGCCCCACGTCGGACTCTGTGCTGACAGCTCAGAGCCTGGAGCCTGCTTCGGATTCTGTCTCCCTCTCTCTGACCCTCCTCTGTTCATAATCTCTCTCTCTCTGTCTCAAAAATAAATAAACATTAAAAATTTTTGAAAAAATAAAAAATAAAATAGCTGTAATAAGTTGCATGAATGATGGTAACATACTTTTATGGGCACCAATAAATACCTTTTATTGGTTTCTTAAACATATTTCATTCTCACACTTAATATTTAAACAAAGAGTTAAGAGTAAAAGAGGGTCATTCAGTAATAGTATTCTACCACTATCTTTAGGGATTTGCATCCAGAAATAGGCCACTATCACTAAAAGTTAAAAATGACTAATTTTGCAAGAGTTCAAACTTTGTTTCAGTACATTCATACATATACATAATTTCTTAGCTTTGGTTGTGACCTTAGAATGTGTCCTCGAAACTACTGTTTAAAATATCATTAATAACTTCCAATGTAATAAATTTTGTGCTACTAAGCACTAAGAGGCTGAAGATCAAAAACAAACATTTCTAAGTTTGATTACCTTTAGATAAATGTGTTATAAATTAATATTGTTAAAATAAGGATGAATTAAAATTGTGACATTTGCTCCAAACTGTGGATAAATCTATCCATCTGCACTTGTAGTTTTTGGTAAGCATTGAATTTGCATGGCAAGTAATGTAGCATAATATCATTACCTAATAACAGGATATCAAAAGTGTTGAAAGCTTAAGAATATAAGAAAGTCTTCTGACATGAAGGTTCCTGTGACCTTTTCTCTTTTTTAACATCAATGTGTCCACTTCAAGTGCAAAATCTGTTATTAACAAACATACACAGATGAAACCATAGCAAATTCAAGAGGCAACATTTCCATATACCATAAATACTTTTTATACAACTGTAGCAAATCACTTTTCACACTTTTGCACCATATAATCAATATATGCTCTCTTTTCTTTACATTATTGGTTTGAATTATCTAGAATTTTATAAATTTGTCTATACATTTAGCTGTCTAACTTTTTTCACTCAACATAATGATTTTGAGATCTATCCATGTTGCTGCATGTATTAATAGTTCCTTCTTAACACAGAGTAATGTTCTATAGCATGGAGATACCATATTTGCTTATCAATTAACTTATTGAGAGACATTTGAATTGTTTATAGTTTTGGCTGTTGGAATTAAAGCTGCTATGGGCATTCTTGTTCATTCTTTCTGTGGCCTTGTGTTTTCATATTTCTTGGTGAAGGCCAAGCTCTTATGAATGGTGCATGTTGAACTTTACAAGAATATACCAATGTTATCCCAGGTGTTTGTACCATTTTAAATCTCTTCCAGCAGTGCATGAGAGTTCCAATGGCTCCACATTTAATATCTTTTATGCACTTATGTGAAACTTCCAAAACTTTGTTGGTATTTAATTTGTTGTCTCTATTAATGTCTCTTACGTATTACACATGAGTTCTTTACCAGATCTATGTATTAAAATAATTTCTCCCATATGGTGTTACGGTTTTCATTTTCATAGCTGTGTTTCAAACAGCAAATAAATTATCAAATATTATTTCTAATTGTATGTATATCTGAGGCATCTTTGCTCATAAGCAAGACAAATAGTTTGGGCTATGTTTTCTTCTGGAAGTATTACAGTTTAATAACTTTTTAACTAAGGTCTATGAGTCCACATTAAGTCAATGTTTATGTACAGTATGATGCATGCCAATGTGTTAATTTGGCACCTTTATTGAAAACTGATAGATCATTTATGTGTGGTCTTTATCTTCATTGATACACATTTCTCTCCTTTCACAAATACTACTGCTGCTGCTACTGCTACTGTACCTTTATGTATTCTAATTCATCCTTTATTTTTCATTTAGAAAATTGCTTTGACTATTCTAGGAGATTTTCATTTACTTTAAATTTCAGAATAAACTTGTCCATTTCTCGAAAATAGCTGGCTGGAATTTTTTATTGGATATTTTATTGGAATAGCTAAATTTATGTAGCATGTTTCTGTTTCAGGGATAACATTAGCATCTGGCTCAGTGCCGGTAGACAGTATCTTATTTAGGGAGCGAAATTATTTTGTATGCAGATATGTGCTTATAAGTGAAAGGAGGCTTGACTGAAATCAGTGGTTTATAATCCCCAAGTGAACAGAACATGATTTATAGGTATGTGCAGAAAGAGACATTTGGAAGAAGGCACCATATCCACTAAAGATTTTTTTCTAAAAGATTACAAAGCACCTGTGGTCTATAAAATTCCATTTTAAATGAAATCTTTCTTGGTATTTGTAGCTAATATTTAGCCTGCTGAGATTTTAAATTATTGCTTCTATGTTTTATGTGACAATGGTTTTACTTTATTTTTAATCTTCAATTTTAAAAATGAGTAAAATCTTTCATAAATATAAACAACACTGTGAGAGTTTATTTAATCCAATTAGATATTTTTCTATTCTAATGACTAATTGAAGTTATTTTCATAAAGCTAAGGTGAAAATCACAGGCAATGAAATCCTGTCATATAATTTGTAGAAAATAATAAAGTGACTGCTAATTATAGGATAAATTTACCCTGTGATGGTGAATATATTTTGGCAAGTGAATAATTCCATGAGTGAGAACTAAATTTGGTCTATGACAAGCACAATGAAATAAAATATTTCTGAGCACTCTATTATGTTTATACCATGCTGCTTATAGGCACTTAATTTCGGATATTCTTTTGGTTTAACTCCGTATCTTTTCATTTACACTTAATCTATGACTACCAAGAGAGGAAGTCATAAGAGAGGGCAAAGCAAATAAACATTAACATTCATACATAACTACTTCTTCCACAGGGATTTATCGTAAATCCTAGTTTAAAATTAAGTTGTTAATAGTGTGATTAATATTTCTGAGAGATTTGTAAATCTACCTCAAGGAAGATCATCTTGCAATCATTTTAAAACTGAATTATGTAGTCTTTGGTGCATGAATGAGGCTCTACATAAATTATAAAATAAATAAATGATAAAGATTCCTATTGCACACACAGATCTGTTTCTAGCTCCCTGAATTTGACCTATTCTCCATTATCATCTCAGAAGTGTAACTTTTGCTTCCTTTTGGTTCTCAGTAATGATGGAATTTTAACCATTCATAATATCCAAATTGACTTAATGATATTTTATGTTTAAATTGAAATCAGCTATGATTTTCTAGTTTCGAAAATCATGGAACACATTTTTAATAGGGTTGTTTAACCTTAATTTAGGTTGAGAGGTGCCTGGGTGGCTCAGTCGGTTGAGTCCGACTCTCAAATTCGGCTCAGGTCATGATCTTATGGTTTCATGCGTTTGAGCCCTGTATGAGGCTTTGCGCTGACAGTGCGGAACCTGCTTGGGATTCTCTCTTTCCATCTCTACCCTTCCCCTGTTCATGGTGTCTCTGTCTCTCTTTCACTGAAAACAAAACAAAACAAAACAAAACAAAACAAAACAAAAAAGCAAAAAAAAAAACCCACAAACTTTATTTAGGTTGATATCTTTTAGTATTTTGTGATTTTTGCCCAAATTAGTGTGTGTGTGTGTGTGTGTGTGTGTGTGTGTATGTGTATGTGTGCAATTGAATGTATGTAAAATAGACATTCACTATTATGAACTTTTCTACTTAAACACAGGGCTTTTTATATTTTTGTGTTTTTTTCTGAAAAAAAGTTTTTATGTTTTATTGTTTTCTTATGTTTTGGTCAAATTTTCTTTTTAGCAACTATAAGCATAATGGTCAGAATTTGAGATTTGATTTGGAAAGATAGAAGGACATCTTATCAGTCATTATGCACAGGTTTTATTGAATTCAACTGGTGTCAGTTCAGAACCTTATGTCTGCTCTACACTCTACCTTGTTTCAGTAAGTCCAGATCCTCTGCTGAAGGGCAATAACTTGATTGTCAGGGCTGGTGAGGGATTCTCTACTTTAACTTACTATTTTAAACAGTCCTTCTGTTTTCAGTCTCACATTATACTGTTTCCTTCACAGACGTCTGGAACCTGGATTTGCTGTCTTGGAAATGGAGTTCTCTAACAAAATTATGGCTTTCCTCCTTTCACAACATAAAACTCAGCTTACCCTGCTCTAATAAATTTTTAAAAGTTTGTTCAGCAATTTCCCACCCTCATGATTTTGGTGACACTTTCTTATTTCTTTTATCTCATTTTACAGAAGTTCAGAGAAAGTAGAGTCACATATGATTGCCACACAAATGATGTCACACAGATGGTGTGTTTTTTTTTAATTGTGGTAAGAACACTTGAATGAGATCCACTCTTTAACAAAGTTTTATGTGCACAATATTGTTAACTGAAGAAATCATGTTGTACAGGTCTCTACAACTTATTAATTTTGTATAAACTGAAACCATATCTGTTGAAGAGCAACTCCTTACTTCCCCCTTCATCCAGTCCTTGGCAAGCATCATTATGTTTTCTAGAAGTTTGACTATTTCAGATACCTTACATAAGTGGAATCAGGCAGTATCCGTCCTTCTGTAACAGGTTTGTTTCACTTAGCATAGTGTCCTCCAGGTTCATCCATGTTGTTGCACAAGGATTTCATTTTTTTTAAGGGTGAATAATATTCCATTATATGTGTCAATCACTTTTTCTTTATTCATCCGGTGATGAGCATTTAGTTGTTTCCATATTTTGGCTACTGTAAATAATGCTGTAATGAACGTGTGATTGCAGATATTCTCCAAGAGCTTGGTTTTTGTTTTTGGATTATACTCAGAAGTGGGAATTTTGGATGATATGGTAGTTCTATTTTTAATTTTTTGAGGCATATCCATACTGTTTTTTTATTTTCATAGTGACTGCAACATTTCACTCTTCCATCAACATGCTATAAGGGTTCCAACACACACACACATACACACACACACACACACACACACACACACACAATTTTGTTTTTATAATAGCCATTCTATCAGGTGTGATGTGACATTTCATTGTTGTTACCACTTACGTTTCCCAAATGCTTAGTGATGGTGATCATTTTTTATGTATAGTTTGTCCATTTACATGTCTTCTTTGTTTATTCAAGTCCTTTGCCCATCTTTTATTGAGTAAAGGTGATTCCTTATGTACTTTGGATATTAACCCCTTATATATATGATTTGCAAATAATTTCTCTCTTTTCATAAGTTGCCTTTTGTCTGTTTCTTTTGCTATATTGAAGTTTTTAGTTTGATGAAATCCAACTAGTGTATGTTTACTTTTGTTGCTTGTGCTTTTGGGGTAACACATAAAAATATTGTCCAGATAAATGTGATAAAGCTTGCCCCATATGTGTTCTACTAGGCATTTTACAGTTTCAGATGTTACATTTAAATCTTTATTCCATTTTGAGTTGAGTTTTGTGCATGGTGTATGGTGTATGGTAAGGGTTGATTTCATTGTTTAGCATGTGGAAATCCAGTTTTCACAGCACCATAAATTGAGGAGACTAACCTTTTCCCATTTGCATTAGCATCAAAAAATAAAATGCTGAGAAATAAACATAATTGAGGAGTTGTAAACTGGAAACTATATAACATCAATGAAACAAATGAAGGAAGACACAAATAAATGAAAATACATTTCATGTTCATGGGTTGGAAGAATTAATGTTATTAAGATGTCCAAATTACTCAAGCTATGTATAGATTCAATCCAATCTTTGTTAATATCACAATGACACTTTTTCACAGAAAAAAAAAAAAAACAATCCTAATATTCTTGTGGAGTGACAAAAACAAAAATAGCCAAAGCAATCTTGAGGAAGAAGAAGAAAGCTGGAAGCATCACACTTCCTGATTTCAAAATATATTACAAAGCTACAGCAATTAAAACAGATTTGCATTGGCATAAAGACAGACATGTAGATTAATGAAACAAATAGAAAGCCAAGAAATAAACTCATGCGTATACAGTCAACCGGTCTTCAACAAGGGTGTAAGAAAATGTTTTTTTTTTCCATCTCTTCTTATCTTAGTCCCTAGATGTTAATGGAGCCCTAGAATCTAATATCTTCAATGACTGTTACACGTTCTTCCATTTCCTACTAACATTTCTTTTGTTATTCTTCATAACTTCTGACAAATCATCTGTGTACATTAGCACACACTATTCATATCTATCTAAGATGCTGTTAACGATACAAAAATAAAATCTAAATTCAATCTTTACTTTTTATTATATATATGTATAATGAATTTCATTTGTATACATAATAAATGCCTCTCCTCTGTACACTATATGAGACTGTGCTTGATCTGACATCTATGTGTCTTTTAAGCTTTTGAGCCACCAACTACTTTCTTTTTCCAATGTACTTTTGTCATATTAGACAATTTGCTATTTCTTGAACACATCCTGCCCCTTTCATTGGTGTATATAAACCTAAAATGCACTTTCTCTTTTAGCTTGTTCTCCACTAATATTTCCTAATTCTATACAGTCTCTATTATGTTTTCTTTGATTTCTCACATGTAAAGCTGGTCAATCCCTCCCTTCTACCACTTTCTTCATTTGCTTACAGCCTTACTTACAGTATTTATGCACAATAGCATTTACTAGTTTTCTTCACTTTCTACTAAACTGAGCATTTATATTCCCAAATCTTGTAGTATTTACATTTTAAAGAACAATAGTGTTTGGTGAATAAAAATAAATAAGCAAATAAATGATTTATGATGCCTCATTGATTGTGCTCAAAGGCTAAATAAAATTGCTGAATTAGTGTCATTTTCTTGGCCTGTGAGAATGAATAATACTCAGCCAGTTCCAGTTTTAGAAACATAATACACAAACATGTGTGTAGATGTGTTTGCATGTATTGGGTGTATATGCAAGTAATATACAAAAAAACAATAACAAAGGTTCACTAGGTTAAAATATACAGAAGATTTATTCCTTAGAAAATTCCATTTTTTAAATTGCAAGTTTAGCTTTTTGTTAGCTAATTCCAGAAATTTCCTATTATAAAAAAATCTTATATAGGAAAAAAACAAATACATCACATACTCTCATGCCTAAAATACCTTCTATATTAATTTTGCATTCAAATTCTAATTCGAAAGAAGACTATTGCTTTTATTTTAATTTATTGTTGGGTTATAATTTGATTTCAATAATTTAAGGGGCACTTTTATAAATAATAAGAATAAATATATTCTTTAACCTTAGAGTGTACATTTTTTGGTATCTGTAGATACAAATTAAATTCTGGAAATCTAGGTCTTGCAATGTGAACAGATTGTTCATAGAATATATATACACTGCTGGATATAAAATAGAATGACACAATGGCTCATCACATGGTATTTGGATAAACAACTTATCTGTCTAAGATGATGTATAATTTTAAATAGAAATTTCATGGTTGGGATGTCTGGGTGGCTCAGTCAGTTAAGCGTCTGACTTCGGATCAGGTCATGATCTCGCGGTTTGTGAGTTTGAGCCTGGCGTTGGGCTCTGTGCTGACAGCTCGGAGCCTGGAGCCTGCTTCGGATTCTGTCTCCCTCTCTCTCTGCCCCTCCCCTGCTTGTGCTCTATCACTCTCTCAAAAATAAATAAACATTAAAAAAATTTCATGGTTATTTCATACACTCACACTAAATCATATCAGTATTCATCAGTGCCAGTCCTTAGGCATGACCAAGTCCAAGTAAGGCTGAATTAGGATGAACATAGGAAGGTGGAGATTGAAGACTGGTGTAAAAAACATATACTTGAATTGAAGAGTATGTACGTCTAGTGAGTAGATAGAATTATCATGGAAAGTTTTGGAGTGAGCACTTCTACTTACGAATGAGCTTTTGTCAGTGAATGTCCATAGGATCAGATGCAAAAAAGGATAAAAATGTTAACCCAATGTTCAAATCCAAATATAAATGTAACTTCAAAAGAAATCATTTAAAAATAGTATCATATGGACAAGATGTGGAGTGCATTAGGTTTAAACTTGTGTGGCAAGGCTATCTTCAGAGAAGAGAGTTATGTTCTAATTTGTTGTGTTCCTCTTCATGCTTCAGACCTGCTCCATTATCCCAATAAAACTCTGTAGTTGTGTCATTATATCAAGGAGATATAATTTTTCATGACAATTTAGTCTTTTGTATTGAAATAAAATTTTTGTCACAAATCATAAATCCCATTTATATGTGTGTATAAACTCTGTAAAATTTGCACAAACATTTGATAACAAAATGGAATTACGGAGGTGCACACACGTGTGTGCACATGTATTAGATTCTTTACATAAAAAAGCACTGTCAAAGGTAAAATATAACTCATATTAATGTTCATGATTCTCAGTTTCCACTTTGATACTGCTTTGATTTTAGTATTAATTACATATATATATATACACATATATATATATTCCATATATATATATATATATATATATTCCATAATACACATAAACACAACAAAGGATAAAAGTCTTCAGGATCCACATTTAAAATTCATAATTTAAACTGAGCTCTTATTATTGTAAAGTTTTTGGACAGACAGTTAAGGATGTATTGACTAAAATGATTCTGCTCATAATGGAAATTTATATACAAAATGAGTTTCTCAGTGTATTTAAAACAGTTTTTATTTAAAAATGGTGAATATGGTAAACAAAGACTTCCTGTTGTTTGAGAGAAAATACTTTATATCTCTTAAAGTGAACTGCTCTTCATTAGAGAATGTCTATACATTTGGATACAATTCTGTGTCTATTTCTAGAAAGGATCTGGCATTAAAACTTTTAGATAAGGGAAAGCTAGATGAATCTCCCTAGGTCTGGGAAGCTGCAGGGTTAAGCTAAAGCTTATTCACAGCTCAAATTAAGACAGTTTGACTTCCCAGTATCACATTTATGTGTACCAAATATTTCAGCTGGGATTTTTGGCAACATAACTAAAACTCTAGTATTTTTTATGTTGTTAACAAGAAATGGAGAAAAATATACTTTGATTTATACTTAGTGTAAGGCATAAGAAGACAACACTGTATGCTCTCACTATTATGTAGAATCCAATAAAAAAACAAATGATAGAAACACAGAGTAGACTGGTGTTGCCAAGGACAGTGGTGGGGAAAATGGGTATTATTCAAAGGGTATATACCTCCAGTTATAAGGTGATTAGGTTCTAGGTATATAATATCGATAGAGCATGGTAACTATAGTTAAAAATATGGTATTGTACACTTAAACGTTACTGTGAAAGTGGAGTTTAAAAGTTATCACACCAAAAAAGTAACTAGATAGATGTAATGGATTTGTTAAGTAACCTTATTGTGGTAATTATTTTAAAATGAATACGTTTATAATATCATGTTGTACGCTTTAAACTTACACAATGTAATATGATTATATGATATTGTATTTCAGTAAAGCTGAGAAAATATGTCATTTGACACATTTTAATTTTATTTAAATATATTTTTATAAACAGTCATACTGGGAACATTAGAATAATTTAAGTATACAAAAATATTATCATCTTAATCCTTCTAATTAAACTAGTATCTTCCTCATGCTGTAATTTGCACCACATAAATTATATCCCTTTAATCAAATGACCTCCTTGTTTATTAAAAAAATATTTTACACATTTTCCTTTTTTCCCATTTATCTCTTATAACCATATACTCTCAAACTCTTTGTATAGCTGAGAATTTTAAATCAGGGAACCTACAATTTTTAAGGCCTATTTAAGGGACTATTTCTTATGTTTTTCATTGGAAAGAAAAGTTACCCTATCTATACTCATGTTTTCCTTCCCCCAAAATTTATGATAATATATGCTAATTGAAATTTTCATCAACAGATGTGTTGGCATTCTATTTCATTTCATTTGCTTTGTGCACCATTTTTTAAAGAAAAATAAAATCTAGAAATGAGATCCACTTCACAAATATATTATGCCAATAGAAAAAGTATATGTGGTCAAATTTCAAAAGAACAGTTATTCACTGTTTAAATTATTTTTTTAATGTTTATTTATTTTTGAGAGAGAGAGAGAGAGAGAGAGACAGAGACAGAGACAGAGACAGAGAGAGACAGAGAGAGAGATTGAGAACATGACCAGGTGAGGGGCAGAGAGAGAGGGAGAAACTGAATCTGAAGCAGGATTCAGGCTCTGAGCTGTCAGCACCTGAGCCAGAGTCAGATGCTTAACCGACTGAGCCACCCAGGTGCCCTGATTTCTTTTTCTTTCTTTCTTCCTTTCTTTCTTTCTTTCTTTCATCTTTCTTTTTATTAAGCGTCATGTTGATTTGTGCCTTCAATTTATAAATTAGATATTAAATACATCTACCTTTGTTAAAAGATGTAAGAGGCACTTGTCAGTGTGAAACATTCAGTTCCTTGGGGCAACACAGAGGTAACTATTTGGGTTACATGACCTTTAAAAATCAATATGATGTTTAAAAAAATAAAAATTCAGGGGCGCCTGGGTGGCGCAGTCGGTTAAGCATCCGACTTCAGCCAGGTCACGATCTCGCGGTCCGTGAGTTCGAGCCCCGCATCAGGCTCTGGGCTGATGGCTCAGAGCCTGGAGCCTGTTTCCGATTCTGTGTCTCCCTCTCTCTCTGCCCCTCCCCCGTTCATGCTCTCTCTCTGTCCCAAAAATAAATAAAAAACGTTGAAAAAAAAAATTAAAAAAAAAATAAATAAAAATTCAAGTGATAATTTATTTTAAGTTTCAAAATTGACTTAAAATATTTCATTATTTATCAGTTTTGTAATATTCAGTAATTGTATTTCAGAGAACTGTCACTATATACCTAATTAAGTTTTGCTAGATATTATGAATTACATTTATAATCTTCTCTATCTGCGCTTCAGCTGCCTACCAAAATGCTCAAATATTTTAAAAATGAATTTAATTGTTTCTCTAAATATTATAAAATGCATAAGTGCATTTTATATTGAACACTTTTTCTAACAAACATATCTTACTCAAACACTTACATAGTCCTAGAAATACCACATTACGTTTATAAATGCAGTCATTTATGAATTTTCTTGAACACTCTATTTGCAAAGTTAATTGAATCTTCATCTTAAAATCAATAGTCTAAAATAAATTATTTAATTAACGTTTTAAGTTAGAATAAAAATATCGGCTCTCATGTAGCATTAGAGTATTTTAAATATGATATTTTATTAAACAAATATATAGTTATTCATAAACTTATACAAATAGCAAAGATGTAGATCTGATTTACTATACCTGTATGCTTTCAGTGTGTTAAATTCTTATACGTTATACAATATCAAGTGAATTTAGTGTTAGGATTACAGACCGGAACGGTTTATTCTGAGTTTCTCAGTGTATCTAAATTATCTTGAAATAGGATTTTTCATCAGGCCAGGAGATCTAGAGCCATATGAATCTCATATGATTTCTCTGTGATCACATGAAGCAGATTTAATTCAGCTTCAAGCTCAATGCCAATTCTGAGAATTTAAATGTCATGTGTAAAACTAGGATTTATTTCAAAGCCTAAGTCCTTTCTTTGACTTTAAGATTTAATCATTTTAACTACTTTGGACTTTATCACCTAATTAAAAGATAGATAATCAGCAGCAACTCTGGCTCAGGACACTTCACCACTCTATTAGATTTAACTAACCTATTTACCATTGACTCCATTTTTTAATTATTTGAATATCTATGGTTTTACAAATTTATTTCTTAACCTATATAGACAGGAATCTAGCTTGTGCAAAAGTATAGTTTGTGTCTTCCTATATCTTAGTTATTCATTTGGCCATTTTTGCAAGGGCATGTTAAAACGCTTAATAAACATTTAACATTATAAAAAGTTAAGAAGGCAATTGTTTCATAGATAACTCTATTACTACATCATGCTTATGGTGACTTATTAAAATGTGCTTATGAGTTCCTCAATGTTTTTAACAGCCTTCCCCTCCTCACAAACACACACAACTTGGAAATCCCACTGAAACTGATGTTCAAGGATATCTAATACCTCAAAATATTGTAGCAAGTCTTTAGTCATTAAACAGTGCATATGACCCATAGAAATCCATGGTTTTTACAAACCATCTATGTGTTCAGGATTTCAAATAACATAACTTAAGCAAAAACTTCTATTCTAAAGTCAAAATTCACTTTCATCATTTGCTAGACCGGTCTACTTGCATCCCAATTTCAACATGCCCAAATTAAACAATTTGTTGTCTCCTCCAAAGAGGCCCTTTCCCTTATGTTTCCTATCCTAGCTTGTGTTTTAAGAAACCTCTTCTACAGCCACAAATCCAAAAGGTGGTTTGGCAGCTTCCATAGACATCACATGCAACTTTCATTTTTCCTGATTTCTAAATATCTCCCTTTATTTTACATTGCCACTGCTACTTCTCAAGTTCAGATCCTCTTTATTTCCTACCACAGTACCAGCTGACAGTGTCCAGCACCATTTTGTTCCTACTGTGTCGGATGCTCAAGTGATCTTTTTAGCAGGTAAAAACCCATTAAGTCACTTCTTTACATAACATCTTTCAATTATTTTTCAAGTTTACAGGATTAAGTTCAAATCCTTCAGGAAAATTTGCAAGCAAATTAGGCTTTTTTGCCTGCTTCTCATGCTCTATCTCAAGTGATTTCCAAAAGACAATTTCAGACCACTGGTATTGCAGCTTTTACATATTTATGTTGTCATTATGAGACTATTTTCCAATTACCTCTTCAATGAAAGATAATTGACAGATAATTGACAGTGAAAAACACAATCAAGAATCCTAAGTATTTGGTTTAGTGAGTTTTGACATTTTTCTATTTCCATGTTTCATCATATAAAATATGGAAGTTCTCTCATTCTTCTTTTCAGACTGTTTAGCTTTGGCCCCCATAACTTTATAATTATTGTCATGTCAAATTAGTGTTGATTGTTCTGGGGCTTCATCTAATATAGTATGACTTCTTTTATGTTAAGCTTCTTATATTTAATAAAATATATAAGGGTTTTATTATGTAGTGACTTGTTGAAAATCACCCACCTTGTATTTTTGGGATGAATCCTAATTCATCATAATGTATCCTCTTTCTTTTATATTGCTTGATTGGATTAGCTAGTATTTTGTGAAGATTGGTTATGTCTGGTTTCATCAGAGAAATTGAGTTTTGGTTGGTTTCCTTTCCTTATTAATAAATACATTTTTCCTTATATTATATCAGGATTTTCCTAACATCAAAAATTGTTTGGAAAAGTTTCCACTTTATTTTTTGCAATAGTTTGGGTTAAAGTTTTATGTAATCCTTGAAAACTTAAAAGTTAGCAGAAAATATTTTGGTTACTAGTGCCATACCTGAGGTCTCGTAAAAAGGAATACAAAATGTCTTTATGTGGCTATACTTTAAAAACAGATCAAAGCAATTCTAAAAATTATTAGTTTTCTTAACAGATAAAGAAGTCATGAATGACAGTTAATATAAGCAATGAATTATACTATCAGGCACACACATATATATATGTGTATATATATAATCAGTGAATATTGCAATAAGCAGAATCAAAATATAAAATATTTTTTGTAAAGAGAGAATTGAATTTTGATAAATGAAGTTATAATCAAGGTTCCCCTTAAAATTACGAGAAAGATATGAAAATGAAGAGATTTTTGCACATGAGCATATACATGGACGCTTATGGAAGCACTGGGTGTACTCTCCTGAGGATAGAAACAAACTAAATATCCATGAGGTGTTAACTAAATTGTTTATGTGTTTATAGTAAAAAAAAATCATACAAAGTAAAAAGTAAATAAACGACATGGATAAATACAAATTATATATTGAAAGTTGCAAATTGCATACTATATGATGCTATTTTTATAAAAAATATAAAACACAAAAAAAGAAACAATGAATGCTAATGTATTAAAATTGTGAACAAGGCAATAAAAGCTCAGGTTATGAAACCTGCTTAAATGTCATAACTGTAGTTGAAACCCAAATTTTTTGAATATCAATTTTTGTAACAATTCATCTGTTTTATGTTAAAGGGCTGGTCAGGCATGTGTAAGCCTTAGTGGTTATAAAGTATCAAAAAATGTCTCTGAGCATTATTTAGCTTTTTATTTATATAGGTGCTGTTTCTTTGAGGATACTCAACAGTCTTGAGTTTGGATTAATGTGTTGTATTTCTTGTAAGTCCTCCATACCGGGCTTAGGGCTCTTTCTATAGGAATCATTCAAATTTCTGTGCCAAAAATCCTTCTCAGTGACTTTGGAGAAATCAAAAGGAAACAAGGGATCATAGACATCCTTGAAGTTCTTTTATCCTACACACCACTCATATTTTACCTTTTAAGATATAAAAATAGAATTATTACAAACCTTGCCAATTGAGGACTAACACTAAAAACAAAAAAAGGGAAGACAAGCCACATTTTAAATGCATCTGTCAACTCAGGTTCTGTGACAACATGGATGAAGAACTCCAAATTGAGCTAAATCCACTTCTGTCTACTACATTAACTTGAAAATATGCAGTTGATAAAGGTTTAATGGTACTTGTCTCCACCTTTAGAGCAGGCTTCATGCTAGAAAAGATATTTTTCTTTTTTCTCAAGTGACAATAGAAGACTTTTATCCTGCTACTGCCAATCGCCTTCTTTTCTGTGATTAATGACATGATAGCATCACAATCCCAGTTTATGATGAATGTCGCTATATTTCACCCCCTCAACCTCTACCCCAACAACAAAAAAATATGATCATAAATTGTTTTAGTGCCCTAGGAATTCCTTTTTGCAGCAAATAGGCAGACAATCCTCCATATATTTACCTGTACAAAGTATATATATATATATATATATATATGTATATAAAATATACAATATACACATAAAGTGTGTATGTATAAAGTACATATAAAGTACATACACATACACACATACACACACACAAAGTGAGAGAAATTGTGGTATCTCACATATTGATCTGTATAAGCATGACTATATTGCATGTCTAATTCTCTCACCATTCATGATAAGCTTCTACTTATTCCAGTGTATTCAAATCTACCCGCATCTTGCTTATTATGTTTACAAAGCTCAGAATGCATTTACCATAAGAAATATGATTTTTCAAATATGTTTTCTTTTTAAGTCTGTTAAAATAGGTCATTTATTGCTTATGTGGAAATTTTCATGTGAGAGCAAGACATAAAGTACATTTCCATTTCTCATGTTTGGTGGTCCTAAGGCATCACTGCTGCACTCAAAAAAAATTTTACACTGTGCTATGGATTTTAAAGTATTTTTACTTAGCCTCTAGTACACAGCTGTAATCATCATGACAGCATGGTATTGCCACAAAAACAGACACATAGACCAATGGAATTGAACAGAAACCCCAGAACTAGACCCACAAACGTATGGCCAACTCATCTTTGACAAAGCAGGAAAGAACATCCAATGGAAAAAAGACAGTCTCTTTAACAAATGGTGCTGGGAGAACTGGACAGCAACATGCAGAAGGTTGAAACTAGACCACTTTCTCACACCATTCACAAAAAGAAACTCAAAATGGATAAAGGACCTGAATGTGAGACAGGAAACCATCAAAACCTTAGAGGAGAAAGCAGGAAAAGACCTCTCTGACCTCAGCCGTAGCAATCTCTTACTCGACACATCCCCAAAGGCAAGGGAATTAAAACCAAAAGTGAATTACTGGGACCTTATGAAGATAAAAAGCTTCTGCACAGCAAAGGAAACAACCAACAAAACTAAAAGGCAACCAACGGAATGGGAAAAGATATTTGCAAATGACATCTCGGACAAAGGGCTAGTATCCAAAATCTATAAAGAGCTCACCAAACTCCACACCCGAAAAACAAATAACCCAGTGAAGAAATGGGCAGAAAACATGAATAGACACTTCTCTAAAGAAGACATCCGGATGGCCAACAGGCACATGAAAAGATGTTCAACGTCACTCTTTATCAGGGAAATACAAATCAAAACCACACTCAGATATCACCTCACGCCAGTCAGAGTGGCCAAAATGAAGAAATCAGGAGACTATAGATGCTGGAGAGGATGTGGAGAAACAGGAACCCTCTTGCACTGTTGGTGGGAATGCAAATTGGTGCAGCCGCTCTGGAAAGCAGTGTGGAGGTTCCTCAGAAAATTAAAAATAGACCTACCCTATGACCCAGCAATAGCACTGCTAGGAATTTATCCAAGGGATACAGGAGTACTGATGCATAGGGGCACTTGTACCCCAATGTTTATAGCAGCACTCTCAACAATAGCCAAATTATGGAAAGAGCCTAAATGTCCATCAACTGATGAATGGATAAAGAAATTGTGGTTTATATACACAATGGAATACTACGTGGCAATGAGAAAAAATGAAATATGGCCTTTTGTAGCAACGTGGATGGAACTGGAGAGTGTGATGCTAAGTGAAATAAGCCATACAGAGAAAGACAGATACCATATGGTTTCACACTTATGTGGATCCTGAGAAACTTAACAGAAACCCATGGGGGAGGGGAAGAAAAAAAAAAAGAAAAGAGGTTAGAGTGGGAGAGAGCCAAAGCATAAGAGACTGTTAAAAACTGAGAACAAACTGAGGGTTGATGGGGGGTGGGAGGGAGGGGAGGGTGGGTGATGGGTATTGAGGAGGGCACCTTTTGGGATGAGCACTGGGTGTTGTATGGAAACCAATTTGACAATAAATTTCATATATTAAAAAAAATTAAAAAAATAAAGTATTTTTACTTATACTATTTCATTTGATAC
Organism: Panthera uncia; assembly: GCF_023721935.1. Classification (NCBI taxonomy): domain Eukaryota; kingdom Metazoa; phylum Chordata; class Mammalia; order Carnivora; family Felidae; genus Panthera; species Panthera uncia. Next base: position 36,118,053 of record NC_064807.1, read on the forward strand.
ACTCAAGTGTTTAAAGATTGCTCTCTGCACATTAGCAATTGTGATAGAAAAGCTGTTACTGAAAATATTTGACTTCCTTAGTTTAAAAGTTTAATGTATTACAAGTAGTATATATTTTTTCCCATTTTTTTCAAGGTCTTTTTTTTCTTTTTTTTTTCCAGGTTAAGGTCTAAATTTGTCTAAAGAAAATTGTACAGAATGAGAACTACACATTTTATATGGTGTTAACTCTTTGAGCTCTATCTTTTAAAGTGTCACAGTCCCATTAATATCAAGGGAAGCAATCAATTAAAGTAGAATTTTAATTTATTGATAGCCCCTGTTTTCACACATCATTATTTATTTTTATTTAAGGATGTGATCTTTTTCTCAGTCTAACATGGTAAGTAGAAATGTGACCAGTGATTAAGTATGCTTTATAATTCTTTAAAGTAAAATTAATGTAATCTAAATCAAAAAAATATACTATTATTTTGTAGTTATGTGATTGTAGCTTAGTACTAATTGACTCTCTTTAGGTGACTAAAATTCTCCAAAATTCTTTTCATAAATCAGTAAATCATCACAGCACTGGATTTACCTACTTATTCCCAGTTTCCCATTGAACAGTGAGCATTAATATATACATAAAACAATTGACTTCATAATTAGGCAAGTGATTCCCAAATTCCATTACATTAGGCTAGCATTTCCAAAAGACATTGGGCAGATATGCAAACTAAGCCAGAAAGTCCATTTGAAGAAAATTTAGTTTTTCTAAAATGGAAATGTTTTGAAGACAATAGAAATTTTAGATACTGATTGTTGATAACAAACAAAAGATAGAAGTATATACTTGGCATTATAGCTGTTAATATTTGAATTTGCAGAGCAACTAAGCCCATAAGAAAAAAAGAGTCCAGGGACGCCTGGGTGGCTCTGTTGGTTAAGTGGCCCATTTCCGCTCAGGTCCAGATCCCACTTTGTGAGTTTGGCCCCTCATCAGGCTCTGTGCTGACAGCTCAGAGCCTGGGGCCTGCTTCAGATTATGTGTCTCCCTCTCTCTCTGCCCCTCCCCTGCTCACGGTCTGTCTCCCTCTCTCTATCAAAAATATATATTTTTTTTTATCAAGAGGCCAGGAAATAAACCTTATAAGATGTCTTTAAAATAGAAATATTAGGAAGGAAAGAAGCCATCCAGGAGACAAGGAATTGACTATAGTGGTATGAAGAAAAGCCACATAGGTGATAATATAGAAAACATTTACTCAGTGTCAATCCCTGTCCAAGGAATTTTTAAGCATTTTATTATTTAATCATAACAGAAACCCTGTGGGAGAAATATTATTTTTATTTCCATTTCATAAATATTATTAAATAGATTGTATTATTCAAGTAAAGTTTCTAAGCGTCAATATTTTATATGAAGTGTAGCTAGGAGTGGCTCTAGAAACAACTGAACCAACTCTATTTTATTGTATGAAACCACTACCTAAAACTATACAGGGTGAGATTTTAACAAATTATGCAAAGGATGTCACCTAATGTACAATTGTTAAGAAAAAATAAAATAATAACAGATAGTTCATTTGTCACTTTCACAAGCAAATTTATTAGATTGTTAGGCCAAAAAAATTCTAATTATTGGGATTAAGTATACCGTTGATTATGAGAAAGACAGTTACACAGTAAAGACCTTTCAGTGAAATTTGAGAGTTATGGTAATATGGTTTTCTTTTTTTTTTTTTTAATTTTTTAACGTTTATTTATTTTTGAGACAGAGAGAGACAAGAGCATGAACGGGGGAGGGTCTGAGAGAGAGGGAGACACAGAATCCGAAACAGGCTCCGGGCTCTGAGCTGTCAGCACAGAGCCCAACACGGGGCTCGAACTCACGGACCGCGAGATCATGACCTGAGCCGAAGTTGGAGGCTTAACCGACTGAGCCACCCAGGTGCCCCGACAATATGGTTTTCAACAATGTATTTCTTTAAGGTGTCTAAGATGGAAAATTTGTTAAATAGAGAAGAGATTGGACAGGGTACAAATAAAATAGTTTCAAAGTCCCATAGGAAGCAAAATAAAATTTAAGTCTATGTATCATGCTTTTTTGAGATAAAAACACAATTTTGTAAAGGACACATGTGAAATGATATTTTAGGAGGATGACAGTTTGAATTCCAAATGTCTTGATTCCATGGTCATATTTAAAATAATCTTTTTTCGTTTCCACTTACAAGCAATGGTTTAAAACGTTCATGAAAGGGTAAAAGCAACAATACTTAATTTAATATTTATTAATGCAAATGTTTATAAACACCAATAGAAACAAATTAGATGTTACCTATTTTATCAAATGTATAATAAATTTGTTAATAAGCAATTATTTAAAGTTTGGATGATTTCAATGCTTATATACCTATGTTTTTTTCTTATTCTCATTGATATTTTTAAAGAATACTGAATTCCATGAATATGGATATATTAGCACTTGGGTTAAACAAAACATTTTTATGTAAAAGGAATATATCTGTCAGTATGTTTTCACAGCTCTCTGATCTCCCTGTAGAACATACTCTAAAGTTAATATGTCTTACTACAAATTTCTCTTTAGAGTATTTCACAGGTTATTTTAAGACAGTGAATGTCTTTTATAAGTCAAGGATTTTTGTCACATCTTATGTACATCTTCATGCATTGAAAGGCATGAACTCTTGGACGTTTTGACTTATGAGCCTCATTAACTGTGACTTTTTTTTCTATGTTTTCTACCTTTATATTGAATGTTTATCTCATAAAAGAATATTACAATAAAAGTATTGTTTTGAATTTTATTTTTCGAGAGAAAGAGCTCTAGCAAGGGAGAGGGAGAGGGAGAAAGAGACAAACCCAAGCAGGTTCCACTCTCAGCATGGAACCTGATGCAGGGCTCCATCCCATGCCCGTAGGATTAATTATGATCTGAGCCAAAATCAAGAGTCAACTGCTCAACTGACTGAACCACACAGGTACTCTTACAATAAGAATACTTTTAATGTGTTGATTCAAAATATGTTTTTTTTTTTGAAATTTAAAACACAAACTGAAATACAAACAATAATTTGAAACATTAAGAATAATACCTTTTCGGTATAGCACCATGAGCAAATTTTCTAACCCATCATCTTTGCTTTGAGAGACAGTTACCATCATCATATATATAAACTTGCTGCTAATATTCATGGAAGATGCCCCACAAAATGGCCATTGGCAGTGTGGCTACTTTGCAAATCATGCCTGTGATTTTGCCCACCTATCCTAGTGACTTTCAAATTTGGCTCAGATTTAGAAGTACTGACTGGGTTTTCAACATATGCAGTCTTAATTTATAAAGTTTTTATTTCCAAATGAGGAGCCCTTCAGGCTTGTGTTTGCTTTGAATTGTTTGGAGACTGACTGCTTACCTCTTTGAAGCAACTGTCCCAACACAGGCTCAGATCCTTGAGTGAGAACTTCATTTATTAGGAAAATGGCTTATGAAAGTCGAACCATCAAAAACATGCACTTAAAAATTTCAAATTCGGCAAAATATTACATAACCCATTAAAACAAGCCAGATGTTGTTTCATTCATATTGATTATATGTATTGATTACACAGGCGATAATGTAATCTGCAAACATTAGGGGCATTATCACATGGCAATAAATATAATGTCATCTTAGATTTCATCATATTTAATGAATATACTTTAATGGAGTATTTTATTATTCCCTTACTAATCTTATTTTTCTTTTGTCTGTTCTAACTAATCCTGCAACAATACTTTTCTATAAATACATTTTTGTGTGCTTGTCCAATTATCTCCTCAAACTGAATTTCTAGAAATACAATATCTGTTAAGAAATATGCACATTTTAAGTTTGGACACTTATTTTGAAGCTGCATGGCCAGAAGGCAGCTTTTTTTCACACTATCATAAGACTGCCCTTTCCCACATTTAAGTCAACACAAAAGTGATTCATTTTTAAAACTTTTCTTACTATAATCTGTTAAAAAAACTATATATACTTAGTTTTTTTTAAATTTGCAATTACATGATTATTAATGAAGCTTAATATATTTTCATAGATTTATGTGTCAGTTTTTGCATTATCTCTTACAGATATAATTAATGAATTAATGAATTATTTTTTTACTTGTGAGCCATTAATATTTTGTTTAAACGATTTTGTATATTAAAAATATTTTCTTTTATGCAAATTAAATATCCTGAAAATTTGCTCATTATGTAATCAAATCTACATATTACATTTCCCAGTAATAATATTCACACAACACCAATAATAAGAGTAGGACACTTGATTACAATGTGCTGACATTTTTGTGTGTGTGGAGAAATTTTAATACACTCCTAAACGTCTTCTTTAGACATACAGAAACTGAAAAGACCATAATGAAACTAATTTTCAGTATTTATCAGAGCCATTTAGAATTAAATACAATCATTTACACATTAAATATGCATCAATATATATTTCATTTATATGAATTTACATAACTCTCTACAGAATGACATAAATATGTTAGTATGAAGATTCTCTGATGGCATTGTAAAATTTGTTTCACTTTCATTTTGATATGAACCAGCATTTTAAGAATGTCACGACTGGAGATATAAGAAGGCAGATCTGGATTGTTGGTTTGCTGTTTGTTTCATGGTGATTTTGGGGATGCTTAGATTCATGGTCATGGGCCATTGAATAATAGATGGGTTCTCTCCATTAGTCCTGAGCAGAATGTTACCTCACAACAGTCATCAAGCTTTTCAACCTGATCCATCCGCTGTTTGCTGGTCTTGATGTTCATCATTATCCTGAATAATCTCTTTCATCTAATAAAAATATAATTTGGATTAAAAAATGGGCAAGATCTGGTGTGCGTGGGTGGCTCAGTCCGTTAAGCATCTGACTTGGCTCAGGTCATGATCTCGCTGTTTGTATGAGCCTCGCGTCCGGCTCTGTGCTGACAGCTCAGAGTCTGGAGCATGCTTCCCATTCTGTGTTTCCATCTCCTTCTGGACCTGGCTTGCTCACTCCCTGTCTCTGCCTGTCTGTCTGTCTCTCTCAAAAATAAAATAAAACATATAAAAAATAAAAATAAATAAACAATTTCCTGGCCATGGCCAAATTCAAAACCAAGGTGAACTTGATAATGGCTAGTGGTAAGTCACTCCTATACTGGGTGCTCTTCTGAGATTCCAGGGCTGCTCATGTCAAAGTGTCCCATTGGCATTTCCATAGGTTATGTGCTCAAGGTGTTTTTTCCATGCCTCTGAGTGTGCCATTATCACAACCGTGTTGTCCTTCCCAACCATTGCAATTGCATTGATTCCAGAAAAGACAGGGGCTTATTCTTCACTTTAAATCTGATCTTTGTAAAAAAGAAATGTATTAATTTTAATACCGTAAAAGAATTTTGAGTATTTTTTCTTTACAAATTCTACTGGGTCTGAGGGGTGAGAGAAAACTTCATTAGTGAGTCTATTAATGGTTGCCTTCGTAAGATGTTTTGCTTGTCCCATTTTTTCAGATGTATGTATTTCACATCAAAGTGCTCAAGAAAGATTGGAATTTAAGTAAGAAGTCACCAAGGTATACATTTTATAGTAGATAATATTTTATGTTTTTTTTAATTAAAGAATATATACTTAATTTATTTCACATATTTATCTCTCTATATAATGATCTCTATTTCAAAAAGTTATACATTGATTTTTAAAAGTAAATATTTTTGGGGTGCCTGGGTGGCTCAGTCGGTTAAGCGTCCGACTTCAGCTCAGGTCACATCTCACGGTCTGTGAGCTGGAGCCCAGCGTCGGGCTCTGGGCTGATGGCTCAGAGCCTGGAGCCTGCTTCCGATTCTGTGTCTCCCTCTCTCTCTGCCCCTCCCCTGTTCATGCTCTGTCTCTCTCTTTCTCAAAAATAAATAAACGTTAAGAAAAAATTAAAAGTAAATATTTTTAATAACCACTTGAAATGTCAGTGATCTAAACACAAATTAAGACAGCAATTATTAGAGTGGAACAAGAAACAAAACTCATTTATATGTTGCCAAGAAGAAACTCACATTAAATATCAAAATGTCTATAGATTAATGGGCTGGAGAGAGATAAACCATACTAACATAATAAAAAAATGGGGGTAGCTGTATTAATTTAAGAAATAACAGAATTAAGAGGAAAGAAAATCACCTGAGATAAAGAGGAGTATTGTCTAATGATAAAGTGGTCAATTTTCTAAAAAGACATAATCCTTAATGTATATGCACAAATATGTGAGACGGAACAGACAAAAAAAAAAATGAAATGGATAGAACTACAAGGAAAAATAGGTAAATCTATTATAGTTGTAGATATCAACACCATTCTATTGGTAATGGATAGATATTACAAGCAGAAAATCAGTGAGGACATAGTTAAACTCAACAGCACCATCTATCATTTGGATTGAATTCACATTTCTAGACTACTTCATACATCATCAGAAGACACATTCTTCTCAAGTTCACATTGAATGTTCACCAAGATAGACCAAATTTGGGGTTATAAAAATACCTTAATAAATTTAAAATAATAGAAATATACAATGTATACTTTCAGACCACAATATAATTAAATTAGGAATTAAGAACAGAAAAACAGAGGATCCCAAAATAAGTAGAGATTAAACAACACACAAAAGTGACACCTAAGTCAAAGAATAAATCTAAGTAAAGAGAAATTTTATAATATTCGAACTACATGAAGATGAAAACAAAACTTGTAAAAAATTTTGGGATGCAAAAAAACATTACTTAGAGGGAAGTTTGTAGGATTCAATTCATAATTGGAAGGGAGATCTAAAATCAGCAAGCTTCCACCTTAAAAAAAGGAAAGAAAAAAATCAAGGTGATCATAAAAATATTTTAAAAAGAGCAGTATTCAATAAAATTGAAAATAAATCAATAGAGAAACTCAGCCAAACTAAAACCTGTTTTTTATTTTTTTAATTGATAAGCCTCTAGCCAGGAAACTGAGAAAAAAAGGGAGATGACATAAATTACTAATTTCATTTCTAATATTAGAAATGAAAAAGGAACATAACTATAGATCTCATAGATTTTTAAAGCAAAACACTGGGATTCTATGAACAATTTATATCCACAAATTTGAAAACCTGGATGAAATGGATGACTTTCTCAGAAGACATAATCTGTAATAACTCACAAGAAGAAATAGATGATCTCAATAGGCCTATATCTACTAAAGAAGTAGAATCTGTAATTAACCTTACAAAGCAGAAAATAATAGGGCCAAATGAGTTCACTTATGATTCTACCATACTTTTGAGAAAGAAATTATACCAAAACTCTATAATGTCTCCCAAAGATAGAAGAAGAGGAAATCTTTCCTAACTCATTCTATGAAGCCAGTGTTACTCTAATACTAAAAGCATAAAAAGACATTGGAAGGAGAGAAAAGTATGGAATAATACCTCTCATGAATATAGATTTAAAATTTCTCAAGAAAATATTAATGAATCAATCCCACAGTGTATGAAAAGAATAATACCAGCAAGTTTTTTGTAAATATAGACAATCTTACTGTAAAGTTTATATGAAAATGCAAAAGACCCAGAATAGCCAACACAGTATGGAAGGAGAAGAACAAACTTGGAGAATTCACACTATTCAACTTCAAGACTTACTTTAAGGCTATGTAATCAAGACAGTGGAGGGTTGGTAAAAGCATAAAAAAATAGATCAATGATACAGAAAAAAGAGTCCAGGTATAGACTTGAACAAATATAGTCAGCTGAGCTTTCAAAGAATCTAAGGCAATACAATAGGAAAGGATAATCTTTTCAATGAATGGCAGTGGAACAATTGGTCATCTACATTCAAAAAAATGAATCTAGACTTTATACCCTTCACAAAAAATAACTCAAAATGTATACTAAACCTAAACATAAAATGAAGAAAAAGAATTCCTAGAAGTTAAGAAGGACAAATTCCAGGTGGCCTTGAATATGGTGATGTTTTTATGTATCTATAAATGTATGTATGTATGTATGTATGTATGTATATATTTAGAGCATGGTAGAGGGAGAATCCTAAGCAGGCTCTACGCCCAGTGCAGACCCCCATACAGGACTTGATCTCACTATCCTGAGATCATGACCTGAGCCAAAATCAAGAGTTGGTTGCTCAACCAAATGAGCCACCCAGGCCCCCCGTGGTGATGGCTTTTTAGAAACAATGCCAAAAGCACAATCCATGAAAGAAACAATAAGGGGTACCTGGGTGGCTCAGTTTGTTAGGCACCCGACTTTAACTTAGGTCATGTTCTCGCAGTCTGTGGGTTCGAGGCCCACATCGGGCTCTGTGCTGACAGCTCAGAGCCTTGAACCTGCCTCAGATTCTGTGTCTCCTTCTCTCTTGGCCCCTCCCCTTCTCGCACTCTGTCTGTCTGTCTGTCTCTCTCTCCCAAAAATAAACATTTTTCAAAAATGTAAAAAAATAATTAATTAATAAGCCCTACTTCATTAAAACTGAAAAGTTTTTCTCTGCAAAAATAATGTCAAGACAATGAGAAATGAGCCTGGGAGAAAATATTTGCAAAAGACATATCTGACAAAGGACCCTATTATCCAAAATATACAAAGAAATCGTAAAACGTTACAAAAGAAAATGGACAATCTTATTTAAAAATAAGCAAAGATCTGAACAGACATTTCACAAAGATGGCAGATATACATATGGGAAATAAGCATGTGAAAAAAGATCAAGATTGTATACCATCAGGAAATTTCATATTGAAACAACAATCTGATAACACTATATACCTATTAGAATGGTGACAATTCAAAACACTGACTACACCAAATGCTGGTGAGGATATGAAGCAATAGGACCTATTATTCATTACTTATAGGAATACAAAATGGTTCAGCCACTTTGGAAGATGGTTTAGCAATTACTCACAAAATATATTCTTCCCATATCATCCACCAATCTCTCTCCATGGTATTTACTGAAAGGAATTGAACATTTATGTTATTAAAAAAATCCTGCACACCAATGTTTATAGCAGCTTTATTCATAATTGTCACAACTGTGAAGAAACCAAGATATCTGTCAGTGAATGATATATAAACTGTGTTTCATCCATAGAGCGGAATATCATTCAGTGTTATAGCTAAATGAGTTATCAAGCCATGCAAAGACCTGGAGATATCTTAAATGTGTATTACTAAGTGAAAGAAGTCAATCTGAAAAGGCTACATCCTGTATGATTTCAACTGAATGATATTCTGAGAAAGACAGAACTATAGAAACAGTAAAACAATCAGTGGTTATTAGTGGTAAACAGAAAGGGAAGAATGAATAGGTAGAACAGAGAAAATGTTTAAGCAATAAAACTACTCTGTATAATACTACAATCCTGGATACATTTGTCAAAACCCATAGACAGTACCTCCTCAATAGTCACCCCTAATGTAAACCATGGACTTGGATGATAATGACATGTCAAGTGGGGTTCATCAATGAAAACAAATGTACCACACTTGCGATATGGATGTTGAAAGTAAGAGATATAAAGGGGCACTTAGGTGGCTCAGCTGATTAGGCACTTGACTCCTGGTTTTGACTCAGGTCATGATCTCACAATTTGTGGGTTTGAACCCCACATTGGGCTCTGTGTTCACAGTGCCACACCTGCTTTGGATTCTCTGTCTCCTTCTCTCTCTGCCCCTTCCTCTCTCTCTCTTTCTCTCTCTCTCTCTCTCTCAAAATAAATAAGCATTTAAAAATTTAAAAAAAAAATTAAAAATAAAGTAAGAGATACATTGATGGGCAAATGTGGGAGCAAGGGGTATACAGGACACTCTGTACTTTCCATTTGTTTGCTCAACCTCAAATGGTTCTAAAAATAGTCATTTAAAAAAGCAAACTGTCATTTAAACATAAGTGAAATAAGTCATACAGAGAAAGATAGATACCATATGTTTTCACTCTTATGTGGATCCTGAGAAACTTAAGACCATGGGAGATGGGAAGGAAAAACAAGAGTTAGAGAGGGAGGGAGGCAAACCATAAGAGACTCTTAAAAACTGAGAATAAACTGAGGGTTGATGGGGGGTGGGAGGGAGAGGAGGATGGGTGATGGGCATTGAGGAGTCCACCTGTTGGGATGAGCACTGAGTGTTGTATGGAAACCAATTTGACAATAAATTTCATATTAAAAAATAAATAAAAATAAAATATATAAATACATGTACATGTTACAATTATTGGCAAATGAGTTTAATGATTATTAAAAGCAAAAGTTTATCAGCAGTAACTCTAAATGAAATCCAATTATTATACTAGAAAAGCAAAAATAACATGCTTTCCATGTAGTTTTCCAGTTTTCTATGCTTATACTTTTGAAAAAAGTGTAAGATTACATGGTTCTAATATATGTTCTTTTTAAAATTTTACATAAAAGCTATTCCCCTCATCTTCTAATAAAATAAGTCAAACCTGAGAGCTGCCTAATATCTAAATAAATTAGATATTGATCTGTATGGAAAGTTCTTTTCTGTTCTTACCCTAGAGACCACAGTGTTCTCACAGTGATGAAAAAGTTTCTTTTCAAGGAAGTAATCTCAGAATATTTGATTACTTGATGTTGTAAACATGCACTTGAAACTAGATGACTTTGTATATTACCTTTCTTTGAGTAAAATGAATATTGTCTAAATTTCAATTTCACCAAACCAAAGTGATACAAATTAAATTAAATTAATCTAGACATAGTTTTGCTATTTTATTTTTCCTCTCTCAAAATCAAAAGAAAGGTAAGTAATATGTAGAATGACAAAATTTTTAAAATATTTAAAAAATATTACCAATTTGTTGCTTATAAGTTATGAGAAATTAATATTTTTATTATCAGAATTAGAATATTATTCCTTTTTAATGTTTTGTGCTTAACAAATGCAAACTGGAGAATGTGTTATATTAACACTTGGTACAGTGCTTTCTGAAAAATTATGTAAATGTAATACCCCTTCTAATCAAGGTGCTAATTCAGTAAAAATATGTAATTGAGAATGGCCAAAGATTTCTTCACCCATAAATATTCACTGGTTCTATTGCCCATGTTTCGGTAAGGAAAGATGATGATCTTTTCACCTACCAACTTCCTAAGAATGATCAGCCTAGGCAAGAGTGCTTGGTAAAAATGTATGCAAGCCAGAAAAAGAATCTCAAAAAAGCATAGAGGGCATAAATTATACCAAGGCATAGTCAGTTTAGGTAAAAACAGAATTTAACTGCAAAGCAGATGGTACGTGCTTGGCTTAGGTATCTAGGCATACTCCAAAAGATGTTCAGTTTAGTCTGGGGCTATCTATTTTGGTTAGCATCTTTGATTTATAGTTTAAAACCACACAACAGCAGCATTAACAATAAAATCAACTATAAGAATACAAAAAAGTACCAAGTAAAATATTTTTAAAAATTAAATAAAATAAACTTTCATATTGTGTGTGGATGATAGATTTCCCTGGAATATTTCATAGTAGCTTTTCAGAGACAAATAGAGTTATTTGGCCTCTATTTATTGTGAAGTATACAAGACACACATCAAATATTCATATGTTTATTAAATCCTGAGACAGGTAAGAGCTCTAAGGACCTGGGCAATTATCTTGGAAACTGGCTTTATCTTGTATATGACAGAGTCTGAGATACCTTCATTCTGCTTACAAAATGTCATGAAGTGTGCTAAATTTTTAGAGTAGTTAAGAAAACAAGAACCAAGGGTCAGAAAAAAAATTAACTTGAATCCTGGCTCCATATTCACAAGCCATGGGCAAATAATTTAACTTGTATCATCTAGGACTTTTTGTTTCAGAGTCTCATTTTCTTCATTTATAAATTGGATATAATAATGTTACCTAAGGATCCCATAAAGATGTAGTGAATACAATAAGTCATAAATAGGATTCCCTGTGACCTTTCTAGCACAGCGACTGGCAAATAGTAAGTGCTTAATAAATGTCTTTTTATTTGGAGTACAATTCCTTGCTTAAAATGCATTGCAAAAAGTTCTTTGGAGGAAGTAGATATAAAGCCAAATAGGATCAAATGAAACTGAGGGACCATGAGGCAACCGACCAAAACAAGATGTCCTAACTCTCAAACACCTGCTTCCTTGAGGTTTCCAGTCTGAGAAAAAATCTAGACTTGGAACGAATTTCAAACAGAGCTTCCAGTGAGACTGGGTCTACCAGTTTTATGGCATTTTGAATCGATTATATTAGAAACAAAAATAAAATATAATTTTATAAAAGAACTCCAAGAGGTCATAAACATATTTACTAGTCTATTTAAATTCGAACTTCTTTTCATCAATTGTAGTGGAAAATTATCCTGATAAATCATAGATATTGTTATCAGTTGCAATCAGTAACTGGTATTATATCAGTTACAAGGATGTTAGGAAAACTTTCCGTTTTTTTTTTTTTTTTTATTCTCAACTCTGTTGAAGAATGCTGATTCATTTTTTAGTCTCTTGTTTTAAGATGGCATTTAAAAAGATATTTTCCTAAATATTTTTCAGATACCATTGTTCAGTTTGTCCTAAATTAGATTGCCCCATACAATTATTTTTTGTTTTTATTTAAATTCCAAGCGTTTTACCTACAGTGTTATATTAGTTACAATATTAGTCTTCACTTATATTAGCTATATTAGTATATAATATAGTGACACAACACTTCCATGCTACATCCAGTGCTCATACAAGTGCACCTTTTAATACCCATCATCTATCTCACCCATCTACCACCCCCGCCCCCACCCCTGACCTACCTCCTAGTAACCTTCAGTTTGTTCTCTATAGTTATGAGTCTGTTTTTGGTGTCCTTGTTTCCCTTTTTTTCCCCTTTGTTCATTTGTTTTGTTTCTTAAATTCCACATATGAGGGAAATGATATGGTATTTGTCTTTACCTGACTGACTTACCTCACTTACCATATTACTTCCTAGTTCCATCAACGTTGTTGCAAATGGCAAGATTTCATTTTTATGGCTGAGTAATATTCCATTGTGTGCGCGCGTGTATACATATATATACATATATATGTGTGTGTGTATACACATATACATGTGTGTATATATAATACATATATACATATATACATATATACATACATATATACATACATATATATGTATATATGCATATGTGTATATATATATACACACATATATGTGTGTGTATATATATATACATATATATATGTATATATATATACACACACACACACTACATCTTCTTTATTCATTCATCTGTTGATGGAAACCTGGACTGTTTCCATAGTTTGGCTGTTGTAGATAATGCTGCTATAAACATTGGGGTATGTTTATCCATTTGAATTAGTATTTTTTAATTCTTTGGATAAATATCTACTAGTGAAATAGCCGGATTAGAAGGTAGTTCTATTTGTAACTTTTTGCAGAACCTCCATACTGTTTTCCACAATGGCTGCACCAGTTTGCATTCCCTCCAACAGTGTAAGAGTGCTCCCCTTTCTGCACATCCTCACCAATACCTGTTATTTGTTCTTTCCTGTGTTATTCACTTTAGCCATTCTGATAGATGTGAGCTGGTATCTCACTGTAGTTTTTATTTGTATTTCCCTGATGATGAGTGACGTTGAGCATCTTTTCATACGTCTGTTGTCATCTGATGTCCTCTTTGAAAAATGGTCTAGTCATGTCTTCTGCCATTTTTAACTGGTTTATTCATTTTTGGTGGTTTTGAGTTTTGTAAATACTTTATACATTTTTGTTTCTAACCTTTTACCAGATAGGTCATTTACAAATATCTTCTCCCTTCCTGAAGGTTGCCTTTCAGTTTTGTTGTTTCCTTTGCTGTTCAAAGCTTTTAAAAGTTTTTATTTAAATTATAGTTAGTTAAAATATAGTTTAATATTGGTTTCAGGAGTAGAATTTAATGATTCATCACTTACATATAACACCCAGTGCTCATCACAAGTGTCCTCCTTAATACCTATTGCCCATTTAGCCCATCCCCTGCCCACTTCCCCTCCAGGAACCCTTAGTGAGTTCTCTATAGTTAAGAGTCTCTTATGGTTTGTCTCCATCTCCTTCCCCCCTCCCCCACTGCCTTTCCCTATCATCTGTTTGTTTCTTAAATTACACATATCGGTAAAATCATATTGTATTTGTCTTTCTCTGACTGACTTATTTCACTTAGTATAATACACTCTAGTTCCATCCACATTGCTACAAATGATAAGATTTAATTCTTTATGATGGCTGAGTAATATTTCTGTGTGTGTGTGTGTGTGTGTGTGTGTGTGTGTGTCACATCTTCTTTATTCAATCATCAGTCAATGGACATTCTGCTCTTTCCATAATTTGGCTATTGTTGATAACACTGCTATGAACATCAAGGTGCATGTGCCCCTTTGAATCACTATCTTTTTATTCTTTGGTTAAATACCTAGTAGTGCAATTGCTAGATCAGTGGGAGTGCTATTTTTAAATTTTTTTTAACGTTTATTTATTATTGAGAGACAGAGACAGAGCATGAGCATGGGAGGGACAGAGAGAGAGGAGGAGACACGGAATCTGAATCAGGCTCCAGGCTCTGAGCTGTTAGCACAGAGCCCGATGTGGGGCTTGAACTCACAAACCATGAGATCATGACCTGAGCCGAAGTCCGATGCTTAACCAACTGAGCCACACAGGTGCCCCAGGGGTGCTCTTTTTAACTTTTTGAGGAACTTCTATACTGTTTTCCACAGTGGCTACACCAGTTTGCATTCCCACCAACAGTTCCCCTTTCTCCAGGTCTTCAGCATCTATTGTTTCCTCTGTTTTTAGCCATTCTGACAGGTGTGAAGCGGTATCTCATCATGGTTTTGATTTGTATTTCCCTGATGATGAGAGATGTTGAGCATCTTTTCAGTGTCTGTTAGTCGTCTGGATGTCTTCTTTAGAAAAATGTATATTAGGGCATCTGGGTGACTCAGTTGGTTAAGCGTCGACTTCGGCTCAGGTCGTGATCTCGCAGTTTGTGAGTTTGGGCCCCACATCAGGCTCTATGCTGACAGCTTACTCAGAGCCTGGAGCCTGCTTCAGACTCTGTGTCTCCCCCTCTCTCTGCTCCTCCTGTGCTCATGTTCTGTCTCTCTGTTTCTCAATAATAAATAATTTTTTTAAAAAAAAATTAGAAAAATGAGTATTCATGTTTATTCATTTTTTAAGTTTTGAGTTTGGTAAGTTCTTTATAGACTTTGGATAACAACTCTTTATCAGATAAATGTCACTTGCAAAAGTCTTCTCTCATTCCGTAAATTGCCTTTTAGTTTTGACGATAATTTGCTTCACTGTGGAGAAGTTTTTATCTTGATGAAGTCCCAGTAGTTCATTTTTGCTTTTGTTTCCTTGCCTCAGGAGATATATCTAGATGCCATGGCCAATATCAAAGACGTTACTGCTTGTATTCTCTACCAGAATGTTTATGATTTTAGGTCTCACATTTAGGTCTTTAATCCATTTTGAATTTATTTTTGTGTTTGGTGTAAGAAGGTGGTCCAGTTTAATTCTCTGGCACGTATCTGTCCAGTTTTCTCGACACCATTTGTTGGAAAGACTGTCTTTTCCCATTAAATATTCTTTCTTGCTTTGTCAAAGATATGCTGACCATATAGTTTTGGTTTAATTCTGTGTTTTCTATTTTCCTCCATTGATCTATGTGTCTAATTTTGTGCTACTAGCATACCGTTTTAATCATTACATCTTTCTTTTTTTTTAATTTTTTAATGTTTTATTTATTTTTGACAGAGAGAGAGAGAGAGACAGAGCATGAGTGGGGGAGGGGCAGAGAGAGAGGGAGACACAGAATCCGAAGCAGGCTCCAGTCTCTGAGCTGTCAGCACAGAGCCCGATGCGGGGCTCGAACTCACAGACCGCGAGATCATGACCTGAGCTGAAGTCAGACGCTCAACTGACTGAGCCACCCAGGCGCCTCAATCATTATATCTTTCTAATATAACCTTAAGTCTGGAATTGTGATGCCTCCAGCTTTACTTTTCTTTTTCAAAATTCCTTTGGCAATTCAGGGTTTTTGTGGTTCCATACAAATTTTAGGATTGTTTGTTCTAACTCTGTGAAAAATGCTGATGGTATTTTGACAGGGATTGCTTTAAATATGTAGATTGCTTTGGCTAGTATAGACATTTTAACAATATTTTTTCTTCCCATCCAGCAGTATGAATTCTCTTTCCATTTCTTTGTGTCATCTTCAATTTCTTCATCAGGTTTTTTGTTTGTTTGTTTGTTTGTTTGTTTGTTTGTTTTTACAGTTTTCAGAGTACAGATCTTTCAAATCTTTGGTTAGGTTTCATTCGTAGGTATTTTATCATTTTGAGTGCAATTGAAAATGGGATTAATTCCTTAGTTTCTCTTTATGCTACTTCATTATTGACATAAAGAATCACAACAGATTCCTGTACATTAATTTGCCTCCTATGACTTTACTGAATTCACGTATCAGTTCTAGCAATTTTTTAGTGGAGTCTTTCACATTTCTATGTAGAGTATTGTGTCTTCTCAGTGAGAATTTTACTTCTTCCTTGCTGTTTTGGATGCCTCTTATTTCTTTTTGTTGTCTGATTGTTTCAGCTAGGTCTTCCAATGCTATGTTAAATAAGAGTGGTGAGAGTGAACATCCCTGTTTTGTTCCTGGCAATAGAGAAAAGTTCTCAGTTTTTCCCCATTGAGAATAATGTTCCCTGTGAATTGTGCATATGTGGCTATTATTATTTTGAGGTATGTTCCTTCTAAACCTACTTTGTTGGTATTTATCACACATGATGTTGTACTTTGTCAAAGGCTTTTTCTGCATCTATTAAAAGGATTATATGGTTCTTATCTTTTCTCTTATTAACATGGTGTATCACGTTGATCAATTGGCAAATATTGGACCAGACTTGCAGCCCAGGAATAAAACCACTTGATCATGAGGAATGATTTTTTTTAATGTTCTATTTAATTTGTTTTGCTAATACTTTATTGAGACTTTTTGCATCCATGTTCATCATATATATTGTCCTGTAGTTCTCTTTGGTAGGGGAGTCTTTATCTGGTTTTGGTATCTGGGTAATGCCGGCCTCATTGAATGAGTTTGCAAGTTTTCATTGTTTTATTTATTTATTTATTTATTTATTTAAGTTCCATGCCCAGGATGGAGCCCAATGTAGGGCTTGAACTCACGATTCTGAGATCAAGACCTCAGCTGGAATAAAAAGTCAGATGCTTAACCCAGATGCCCCTCTTTCCTCTTCTTCTTTTTCTTCTTCTTTTTTTTTTTTGTAGTTTGAGAATGGGTATTAATACATATATTCTATACAGCATATATATATATATATATATATACACACACACACACACACATATACTTCCCTTTTGGGACCAATTTTGCTGCATCCAAATATTTCAGACTATTGTATTTTCATTTTCATTTATTTCCATGGAGATTTTGAATTCTCCTTTAATTTCCTGGTTGAACCATTCACTGTTTACTAACGTTTATTTTAACCTCCATGCATTTTGTGGTCTTTCCAAATTTTGTCTTGTGTTTGACTTCACGTTTCATGGCATTGTGGTCAGAAAAGATGCATGGTATATTTTCAATCTTCTTGTATTTACTGAGGCCTGATATTGGTTTTTTATTTATTAATTTTTAAAATTTTTAAAATGTTTATTTATTTTTGAGAGAGAGACAGAGTGCAAGCGGGAGAGGGGCAGAGAGAGAGGGAGACACAGAATTCAAAGCAGGCTTCAGGTTCTGAGCTGTCAGCACAGAGCGCAACGTGCGGCTTAAACTCACAGACCAGGAGATCATGACCTGAGTTGAAGTCAGAGGCTTAACTGACTGAGCCACCCAGGCATCCTGCTGAGGCCTGATTTGTGACCTAATAGGCAATCAGAATTGCATGTGCACTTGAAAAGAATGTGTGTTCTGCTGTTTTAGGATGAAATGTTGTGAATATATCTGTTAAGTCCATCTGGTCCAGTGTGTCATTCAAAGCTATTGTTTACTTGTTTATTTTCTGTTTAGATCATCTATTGATGTAATTGGCGTGTTAAAGTCTCATATAATTACTGTATTATTATCAATTAGTCGCTTTATGTTTGCTATTAATTGTTGCATGTATTTGAGTGTTCCTATTGGGTGCATAAATATTTATAATTGTTAGATCTTCATCTAAATTGTCTTTTTTTAATTATATAGTACCCCTCCAATTTCTTGTTATAGTATTGGTTTTAAACTCTAGTTTGTCCAATATAAGTATTGCTACTGTGGCTTTCTTTTGACATTGATTAACATGATATATGGTTCTCCACCTTCTCACTTTCAATCTTCAGGTGTCTGTAGGTCTAAAATGACTCTTCTGTAGGCAGAGTATAGATGTGTCTTGTTTTTTAATCCATTCTGTCACCCTATATATTTTTATTGGAACATCGAGCCCATTTACATTCAAGACAATTATTGATAGATATGTTTTTAGTGCCATTTTATTACTTATTTGGCCTTTGTTTCCAGAAATTTTCTCTAATCTATTCTTTTCTTTGTCTCTTTTGGTCTCCTCTTTGCATTCAACAAGTTCCTTTTATATTTCTCACAGGGCTGATTTAGTGGTCACAAACTCCTTTAGTTTTTCTTTGTCTGGGAAACTTTTTATGTCTCCCTCTATTCTGTATGGTAGCCTAGCTGGTTAGTGTATTCTTGGCTGCAGATTTTCCCCATTCAACGTATTGAATATATCATGCCACTCTCTTTGGGCTTGTCGAATTTCTATTGAGAAATCTTCAGCTAGGTTTATGGGTCTTCCTCTGTAAGTTAAGGACTTATTTGACTTGCTGCTTTTAGGATTTTTTTCTTTATCACTGTATTCAAATTTATTTACAATATGTCTCAGTACTGGCATGCTTTTCTTGATTTTTGTGGGAGTTCTCTGTGCCTCCTGGATCTGGATGTCTGTTTCATACCCACATTAGGGATGTGTTCCACTCAAATAAATTTCCTGCCACTTTTCTCTTTGTTCTTCTTCTGGGACTCCTATAATATGAATGTTATTATGTTTGATGGAGTCACTGAGCTCCTTAAGTCTATTCTCACATTCTATAATTCTTTGTCTCCATTGCTCAGCCACTTTATATTTCATTATTTTGTCCTGTAGGTCACTAAATCATTCCTCTGCTTCTTCCAGCCTGCTGTTCATTGCATCAAGCCTGTTTCCAATCTCTTTTAGAGCATTCTTCATCTCTGATTGATTCTTTTTTAATTTTCTTATCTCTGTGGTAAGGGCCTCCCAGATGTCTTCTATTCTTTTCTCAAGCCCAGTGAATATGCTTATGATTGTTGCTTTAAATTTTCCATCAGACATGTTACTTATATATGTCCCTTAGATCTCTGGTCGTGGCCTAATCTTGTTGCTTCATTTGTGATAAATTTCTCTCTCTTTGCAATTTGTGTAAGCCTCTGCCTTCCTCTGTGTATTAAAAAAGACACTTATGTCTCCTGTTCCTGAAAGTAGTGGCTTTATGAAAGAGAGAAGATGTAGTTTCCAGGACTTGGTGCTGCAGGGAGTGTCTTTGGTATGTGCTGCATGTGCTGTTGTTGTGTTTTGGCTACTCTGTCTTTTAGACCAGTTGTCTGCAGAGGTTCTCTTTCCCTGCAGTGGATAGTTGTTTGGCCCTTGGATACATTCTGGTCAATTGTAATGAGGTGTCTCTGATTTTCTTGTGAAATGAGACCTGACACCAACTCCACCAGAGCTGAAGCTCTGCAGAACTCTTTGGTGGGGAGCTGTGGTATAGACAGGGGTTTGTGCTGGTTTTCTGGAGGAGAGACCCACTGCAGTGGGCCTGAGGCAAGTTTGATGGACAAGGGTAGTCCTATTCAAGTGCAAAGGTGTGGGGCTTGGAGTATCCAAGTTAGTCAGCCATTGTGGCTCTGTGTTTTTTCTGGGATGGGTGGAGAAAAATGTCACCAGCCAGCACCTTTGTTCCTGGAGAGACATCTCTGTGAATGCTGCCTCTTGGGGAATGCTCTGAGATGAGTAAATAATATCTCCACTGTATGCCCCAGGGATTCTCAGTTCACTGTTTCCTCACTGTCTGCCCCCAGGCTGTTTGCCTTCTCTCCAGGAGCAACACACCGTTCTCCAGACTCTATCCCAGCCAACCAAGCCCTCTGACCTTTAAAACTCCAAGCTTCAAGCCCTGCTGATTACAAGAACTCATGGAATTCAGCCCCTCTCATTTTCCAACCCAATGGCTTTGGGGAAATGCTCTCCTTGTGCATTTCCATGTGTGCTCTCTCTTGTCCTGCTCCAGGAATACAGCTCCTTTCCTTCCACAGCACACATAATCTGTTTGTCTCCTAAACCACATTTCTGCACTTCGTACTTTCTTTGATGTGGCCATGTCTTTCCCTTTCATTGTGGTGTTTGTTCTGTCAGTCTTCAGGTCAATATATGGGGCATTTAGGATGATTTGATAGTGACCTAGTTGTGTTCTTGGGATGAGACAAGCCTTCTACTCCACCATCATCTTCCCTTTCTCCTTGCTCTTTTGTAAACTCCTTCTTGGTTCCCATTAAAATGACATGGAACTGTCACTTGTACAGCCAGAACCCAAAGATTGGTGGCTGGCCCCCACCCTGGTCCTGTGCTCAGCAAGAGCAATCGCTTTCTGATATTTCAAAGGAAAAATACCCACCCTGTTCCTGAGCACACTGTAACTGGTTCAATGGGGTAAGTGCAGTGATAGGTATCTACTCTCCCCATCTATTTTTACATGACTGAAGCCTTTTAACTGGGCCTTAACTAAAGCAGGAGTTCCTCTATCGTCTGAAGTGAAATGGTCCAGATCAGCAATTTGGTTATTAAATTCCATGGCCTTAAGTCTTACTGTAAAGCAGACTTTATTTTTGTTTCTTTAAGAAATGTTTAATTATCTAACACTATTTTTTTGCCAAAAAAAAATTACTTCTTGGCTTCTTCCTAAGAATTGTCCTCTAACTCAAAAGTTATGAAGCTTTTGGGTTTAGTTCATTTCCACACAGGTGCTGCATATCATGTTGACAGACAGTGACATTTTAAAGGACTGAATCTTTTCATTTCTTTATTCATCAAAGCTTTGTCAAAAACTACATGGAATAATATAAGTTTGCTTTTTTTTTAAAGAAAAATCATGACTGCCATGCAAATCTAAAATGAACACAAAGACTTTATTTAACTTATTAATTCATAGGGGAAGCAGCAAGATGTTTAAAACCATTTCAAATGAGAATCTTAACAGCACACATATATAGGAACTCGAATATGTTGAAATGAATTTAATAGAAAATACCTTCTTATGGGTGGGATGGTTTTCAGCTCCATCTGACAAAATTCATTTGCATCACTACAGACAATCATTTCATTGCTGTAACCATCAGTTTTCTACGATTTGAAGAGTTGCGAAATAGCCATAAGTTAATGTGAAGTATAGAGCTCTATAGAATCAGATAAGGAAATGTTCACTAAATGACACTTAGTATTCCATTTCTTCAATTATGTCCTTCATAAACTGTCCTAAAATACTTTAGCAGCAGAATAATGTGGAAAAGTTTAAGGACATGAAACTGACTATAATGAAGTTTCGCTTTATGCACGTGATAAACACACGCAAAAGAGGGGGATTGCAACTAACATTGGGCACCCACAATGTGTAGGTCTTTGCTAATTTGTTTGCATATAATATTGTATTTAATTTTCTTTTTTGAACTTTAAAGGAGGTCCTCTTTATTTTATTATTATTATTTTTTATTGAAAGTATAGTGGGCATACAGTGTTATATTAATTGCAGCTATAAACATAGTGTATTCAATTTTACTAAAAGCATTTGAGTTAGGTAATTTTTGTGGGTTGACTGTGCCGTCTTCCCCACTTCCCCCACCAAAAAAAAAAAAATAATAATAAGAAAAATAAATAAAGTTAAGTTGAAATTCCTACCCCTAGCACTGTGAATGTGATCTTATTGGGAAATAGGGTTTTTGCAGATGCAATTAAGATGTAAATTAATATGTGGTCAGACAGATTAGGGTGGGCCCTTAATCCAACTTGACTCTCATCCTTATAAAAATAGGAATGACATAGGCAGACACACCACATATGACAGAGACAGGGACAGGAATATGTGTGAACAAGGCAAAGAACTCTGAAGGTTGCTAGTCACATTAGAATCTAAGAGAAATGAATGATGTAGATTATTCCCTGGAACTGTCAGAAAGAGCATGGTCCTGCTACATGTATTCAGACTTCTGGCCTCCGGAACTGTGACACAATAAATTTCTGTTGATTTAAGCTGCCCACTTCGAGGTAATTGTTACAGCAGTCCTAGGAAAGGAATACAGTGTTTTTATATCTATTTTATAATTTGAGATAATTATATCAAAAAGAATGAAGGAATTTAGCAAATATCATACAGATTCTAAGTGTCAGAGTAAAAACTTACCCCAAATTTAAATTTAATCCAAATCTCATTTTCTCCACTATGCTGTTTTTAGGTTGACAAAGTTTTGTGTACTATCAGTCATTTTAATTTTTATTAAATATTAAAATGGGAGCACCTGGGCGGCTCAGTCAGTTAAGTGTCCGACATTGGCTCAGGTCATGATCTGCAGTTCGTGGGTTCGAGCCCCACACCAGGCTCTGTGTTGACAGCTCAGAGCCTGGAGCCTGCTTCAGATTCTGTGTCTTCCTCTCTCTCTGCCCCTCCCCTGCTTGTTCTATGTCTCTCAAAAATAAATAAACATTAAAAAAATTTTAAGGTATATATTAAAATGACTAGTTTCTTATTTATTACTAAATAATTATCATTAATAAAACTTCCTCAAACTGATACCTTTTCTGATTCCTTGAAAAACAAAACAGCTGATCATTGTATTTATTATAACAAATATATTATTGGGCTTTCTTTTCTTTCTTTATACAATGGAAGAAAAACTTAAAATAGGCAAAGACGGGGGGGTACCTGAGTGGCTCGGTTGGTTTAGCGTCTGACTTCGGCTCAAGTCATGATTTCATGGTTCTTGAGCCTGAGCCAGGGGTCAGGCTGTCTGCTGACAGCTCAGAGCCTGGAGCCTGCTTCAGATTTTGTGTCTCCCTCTCTCTCTAAACCTCCCCTGTTCATGCTTTGTCTCTCTCTCTGTCTCTAAAAAATGAATAAACATTAAACAAAAATTATTTTTAAAAAGGCTAAGAGAAATATTTTCAAATGTAATTTGAAAACAACAAAAAGGCAGGAAATGAAAAAAAGCTAAGGAATTACGAAAAGGATACCTTTTATTTACTTTTTGCTACTTTCATTGATATAATGATAATTCTTCAGAGAAGCTAAAATAGCTATACACTACTGAGTAAATGAGACCTAAATTAGGTGTCAAGTCTAAATGAGTTATAGTGTTTCAGATTATTTACTATAGTGCCAAGTTTTCAATGTTAGATTTGTGAGGTTTTGTTTTGTTTTGTTTATTGTGAGAGAGAGACAGTCAGAGCATGAGTGGGGGAGGGTTAGAGAGAAAGGGACAGAATCCATCCGAAGCAGGCTCCAGGCTCTGAGCTGTCAGCACAGAACCCGACACGGGGATCGAACTCACAAACTGCGAGATCATGACCTGAGCTGAAGTTGGACGCTTAACTGACTGAACCACCCAGGCACCCCAGATTTGTGAGTTTTAATTATACAGTATAGACAAGAAAATACAAATATAAATTTTGGTTTGTGGCTTATGGTAAACATAGTTATATAAATAATGACTAAGAGAACACAAATAAATTTAAATCACACATATTTGCCCCAAATACTTTGGTATAGTTAGCATATTTTGGCACATAAAATGTTTGTATATATCTTTATATGTTCGATACCACTGCACACATACACAAACACACATTTTGTGCTCTGCTTTTTTCATATACCATTATGCAACTTAAATTCTGATTAGGAAATGTCTAAAGGTTTAAAAAAAAAAAAAAAGGAAACACCTAAAGGTTTGTTTTAAAGCCTATTATCTCAGTTTGGTATTTATTGAGTTAGCCGTAAACTAAATTATATTTTAGTGAGACATGTGTTATATATCTATGTCATAGGGTATTTAAAAGTTAGAGTTTCATAAACATTTTTCTAAGAGTCTTAAAAATGAAAGATTCATTGAAAATAAGCAACTACATTTAATTTATATATTTTTAGACACAAAACAAAATATTATCTCCAACTTCTTACCACTTGGGTGGTTATTTCGGTAGATAATGCAGCAGTAATGAAGCCACAATTTTGTTATGTATGCCAAGGTTATAGCTAAAAAGTAATGTTTATTTTTCCTTTGAACTATTATTGGTTTAGTTCTTGTAGATACTAGTGATTGAATCTATAAGAATGGAGTCTATTTTCTTCACTAGTTTTTTTATCTGTCAGAGACATTATTTTTGGATTTATCTAGCCTTTATTACTGCCATGCAAACACTGCAGGATGATAAGTAATTTTTAAAACTGTCAGAAAGATGTTCAAATATACACATTTCCCCTTGATCTTAAAGAACAGTTTTTATTCCCACCTATGAAACTAGGCAAGAAAATGTGGATGTTCCAGCACAATACAACATACTATTATATACTATTCTTATGGAAAGAACTAAAACTTATCTAGCTGACATTGAATTCATAGAACTACAGAAATCTTTACTAAAAGAACAACTGGATATAAACATACTAAATTTACTTTGTCATATGACTGATTGTTAATTCATTTAGAAGAGAAATAAGGAGTCACACAACCTCATCCGTATTAAATTTGCTGTAAATATCAAAGAAACGAGGACAAACACATGTGCAAGAAACCACCACATTTTTTCAAGGTAACAAAGAACTTTCATATTCCCTATGAGAATTTTCATATATCCATTAGTATATCTTACTATGGAACATTATCCCTGATATTCAGTGCATTTCTATAGTAAAACCTTAATATTAAGCTAGGGCTATGTTTAAAAGCTTATGTTAACAGTTCATATCAAGCCCAAAGAATCAACAAATTCCACATGCAAGTATGTATTGAGACAAGAAAAATAGAGATAAGAGGTTTTTCTTTTCTTTTTTTTCCTTTCTTTTCCTTTCTTCCCCCTACTCTCCTCCCATCCCCTCTCTTCTCCTCTTCTCTTTCTTTCTTTCTTTCTTTCTTTCTTTCTTTCTGAAGAGAGGAGACAAAATAGTATTGTTTCACAATGATGGAAATAATTCATTCAAAAGGAAAATAATGATGATACATGCAAAAGAATATTGAATTAGTTGAGAAAGTAGAAAAGAATGGTTTTGTTTGCACAAACAATTGAAAAGGATTCATTTTAGATTTGGGTTTCAAAACAGTCAGAGAGTTACTATAAATTAGAAAAAGAGAGTCCAAGTCTTTTACAGTATATTCTCTTGTATATGCTAGGAATAAAACTATATTTAGGTAGAAAATATGACCAGATTCATGAGGTGGCAGTCTGAATCGTTTACCGTTTGAAATCAAAGTAATATTCTTTAATATTAAAATCCAGTGATACTGTGCCCCATCTACATATCACAAAGAAATGATATTTCTTCTTCTCTGTGATCAAGCTAAGTGCTTTTTATTCTATCTGATAATTCTAACTCTCTCCTAGGTCTCATGTTGTCCATAATTTAAATCATATATAGTCAGTTGTATGGAAGAGATAAAATCAGAAAAGTCCCTCTCTTTTCAGAGAAGTATGATCCCCTTTAGCCATTAAAAAAATGCCATCAGGCCATTTTTGTATCATTGGCAAGTAAACCATTAGAGTATGAATATTAGTCTTTTGTTTTTATTCCTAGCAACAGTATTGTCTCTGGGCATTTGAGGGAGAAAACTCTCACGGGTAGTTTTATACTTAAGTACTACAGACCTATACAATCAAATGTCCATATGTTATGGAACTACACAGTATGTACGTTATGTTAAGTAGCTTACAACTCCTAACATGTACACGGACAGTGATACTCTTCAGGGCATATCTGTAATGCTAGGATATTAGGTTCCAGCTACTAGATGAGCCCAGAGCCCACCATCATCCATTATATCTGATTCAGTCTCAAAAACAAAGAAAGTAATCTGTCTTTAAATACCAGGGCCTATTCAGAAATGCCAAGATACAGGCCTTTATTTACAGGATATATCTTTACTTTGTTATAATCAAAATCCCTTTATTAAATCTAAAATGTTAGATATGTCCATCTCTTTTCAGTCAAGAAAACGTATTAGTTAAATGATAACCCTCATGTTAAAAACTACAACTCATTAATGTTCAGAAAGGGCTTGATGTCTTTCCTTCAATTTGTGATTAGAGACCAGGTTCCCAGACCACAGCTGCCACCGTCCCCCAAACCTCCAAAACAAACCCCCAAAACAAACAACAAACAAACAAACAAGACAAAACAAGACTCCAATATTCCTATAGTAATCTAAGTAACTTCATTGTCATTCACTTGAAACACCATTTACTCTTGTGGAAGTCTGATTCCAATCCTTTCCTCAGTTGTGGAGTTCTTTGAAAAGCATATCTAGAAGTCCCTGAGCAATTCCTCATCTACCCTAAAGCTATGCTTTCCACTGTTACATGTCATGAAACATGTTTGCTGTGTCTTGTTCTGGAGCCTTCTATAATGCCTGTGGTAAGTCTGATGCACCATCTCTGGGGCTATAATGTCTGTGGTGAGGCTGACACAACATCTCTAGAACCTCTGAGGACTGAGTCATAGGTTCAGTTACCTCTGAAAAGCCTACAAGAAGCTCCTGAAAAATCATTTCCTGGAACTGTCATGTCATCTACATCTGCTGATTCTGCTTTGATTTGTCAAAACTTTATAGGTTTTTTGTTTAGAATAAAGAATTCAATAAACTATTTTATTCCTGGTGCTACACTCTGCTTATCTCACATATGATCTAATATATAAATTGTCTTTTAATAGTTTGCACTCACAAGTCAATGTCATCTTCTATCCCTATATCTCAAGTATATGTCTATAAATCTGAGTCAGAGAGTAATCTGAGAGAAGAGTTGTAAACTATAGTCAAAATAATCTTTCCTTCCACAAACTGAAGCATTGTATTAAGCCAATATTTGTATGTCTAAAACTTCCTTGGGATAAACCTTTTCCAGAAATTTTCCAAAAGTTTCTTTTCCAGAAGTGTCCCACCCATGAGCCTTCCAGACACGTTTAAGTATGTTTTGTATCTCAGACAAATATAGCACAGATTGTCAAACTAGGAACTGTACTCATCTATAGTTATTATATGAATTTTGATTTGTAATCCATGCAGAGTTGTAAATTGGGATAAGTAAAGAAGGATATTAACCCTCAAAGGATTGTAGGATTGGTTGAAACCTCTAATTCATATCCAAGTCCTATAAATCCAAAATGCCTTTTAATTCCTGGCAAGTTTACACACACAAAATTTTATTTCTTACTGCATTTCCTACGTTCTTACATCTGACTTTTAAATTGAGCATTACCCAAATGAAAACTCAAACTCTTATTTCTTGTTAATATAGGAACTGAACCTAAGACAAAACAAATAATCTTATAAACACTTAATTAACATATATACTTTTACTAAGGATCAGAGGTGGGAGTTATAATTTAACCTATAAAATATCTTATAAAAACATTTTAAAGCCTTTTAGAACTTTCTAGTCTTCAAAATTTCTTTCAGTGTACCTCACTGAAGTGATATAATCTGGCAATGGCTTATACACAATCAAATGTTTTTTCTGTATTCCATAAACTTTACCTCCTTTCACCTGATTGGCTAGGGAAGTCTAGTTTGTGTATAATTATAATGAAGACAAATGTATTTGTGTTTGTACGATGATTTGGCATTGGCCATCATCCAGGCTCTTACTGCCAGTATTTTTCTCAAGTATCATCTAGATATTTATCCAAACAAAAAAGCTTTTATCTCATTCAATTTCTAATAGTAACTTTTTTGGAGATATTTACTTAGTTTAATATTCTTTAATATAGTTAATATTGTATACCATAGCTATATAAAAAGAAAATCATAAATATTGGAGAGAGGAGGTCATTGAACTCGTTAAACCCAGATATTAAAAAGTAACACACACACACACACACACACACACACACACACGTACACACACAATTTTTCTCACAGGGATTTTACTTTTCCAAGTGTTGTAAGGTATAGAAAGACATGTTATATGGTATCTTTTTCTCTCTGACAGTAAAGTATTCCAGAGAGTTGGTTACCCAGTATAAGAGGATATTGAAAAGTGAAACTAAGGGGAAAAGTTAATCTTATGGTAAGAATGTAAGGAACCAGTTAAGGTATCCTTTCCTAACCATTAAAAACTGGTTGCCATGGTGTCCTGTGTTCCAAAAGAAAAGCAATGAAATAAAAGATCCAGAGAATTTGCAAGAGTCACTGTTTGATTTAGGCACAGGCACTGTTCTTTTAAGAACATTTTTAAATGACTTCTTAAAGCACTTGCAAAGATTTTTCTGCAGGAAAATTTCTAATTTGTAATGACATGTAGTTAACAATTGAACTTTTCTTCATAAGACGTACCCAAATTTATTCACACAAGACCCTTTTCAGAAATGATTTGGCTTTGCCTAGCTGGGGCAGTTGTTAATGTAATTTCATATGTATTTTTCTATAAAAAATGGCATTGCAAACATTTGAAAACAAGTAGGACATTTATCTTTTGTTGGGTTGAGCTGTATAGCTAGCTGAAGCAAAAAATAAAAATTAAAATTAAAATTAAAAAACAACTGGTGTTTGGTGACAGAAACTAAGAATGCTAAGATATAAAAATAATAGGCCATGGCTTCATGAGACTAGATAGGTCTAAGAAGCCAAGCCCGTATGGGAAACAGCATTAGGCTTTTTTATATATCACATCTCAGTCAACATTGAATCCTATATGAGGAGGAATGCGTAGAAATTTTAAAAATCCAGTCATGATGAGAAAATTTATCATTTGGATTCAAATGCATTATTTACAGGATAAATCTCCCAGAAAAATTATAAACCATGCATGACTTCACATATAAAGCTCAAAATGGAGCAAAGTTGAAAGGCAGTCTCTCCCCTCAGACTATAATTTCTGTGGATGTGCTGGGGCCACGACGGATCGCTCACTTCACAGTTGCAATAAACCAGGACTGTTATGCGATAATAAAGAGCAAAATTTGTGCTGTAGGAGAAGGCCCGGTCGTTCTGAATGTGCAGACCCTAAAACTGTAATTTTGTTAAATAGACACTGGTCTTCCCAGGTGTTCAGGAAATACTTGATTGCAAGAAAGAGAACCCACTCCAGCTCAGGTAAATAAAATACGACCATGTGTTTGCAAACTCCAAGCGGACAGTCCTACAGAAGCAGAGTAAGTACCTCAAGTTCTTAGGAGGAACCGGAGCTCACTTTCTCCTGAGCTTGAACACTAGCTCGATACGGCCCTTTCAGCTTCGAATTTAAAGTAATTCCCAGAATTTATTAAAAACAAAGGGAATTGTTTGGGGGTCCATAATCCAAATTTCTGAGAGAAAGAATCTGATTGGCTCAGGTTGGATCAGAAGTGTACCTCTGGCCCTATCATCTGCTATGTAGCAGAAAGAAGCAACGGGGGGGGGGGGTACTTTCTGAGAGAGGAGTAGGAAGCAGAGCTGTGTGTGATAAGCATTTCTCAGAGAAGTCAGCATAAAACATCGGAATTCCCTACCAAGGAACAGAAGAAATGTTGTTCTCTTGCTGGTTAGTGCTACTGAGGTGGGAGATAGGGGGCCTGGTTATTTTGATAAAGAATGCTGACTCAGGGACTCAATATCTATTCAGCTATGCGTAAGGAGGTCCCTTTATGAGTAAATGGACAAAGGACATGTTGTTGCCTGTTTTGGAGGGGAAGGCAGCCACCCCATTTTACCTCAGTAGTCTGATTCTCAGAACGTAGCATCTTTCACATATTTTCATTTAACAAACCCATGTGTCTATGCTGGCAAAGAAAAATACAGAAAAATAACTTGCTGCTCTCACATCTTCGAAATACCATTGGCTTCCTCTACAGCACTGACAGCTCTGGCTGCCTCAGAAAACCTAGTTAGGGACTCAAGTCACAGCGACTTCAGTGCGTTGTCAGGACATTTGACCTTGTTCTCATCGCCTGAGATTGCTTAAAGGGATTCCCTAACCATTTGTCTTACATGCACAATAGTGTTGTTAGAATGGTATTCATGGGCTTTGAAGATGATAACTAAATCTAGGTACCACATGCCAAATATAGCCTGACACCAGATGGTTATAAATCTGTTCTCATCTCTCTGAGGAAGTTCTTTTTAAAATTCATGGCTTAAAATAATTCCTTGTACACTGTGCATGTGTATGTATTCTTATACAGTTTTACTAAAAAAAAAACAAAAAATAAAAACACTGTATTTATTTCTCTAATATAAACTATATTCTTTTAAAAATAAATAAAAATTAGCATAAAATATACATAAAATAAGAAATCACTAGCTTCTATTCCTGAGCTGTCACTGTACTGCTTAAACTCAGACCCAGTTCAAGGAGGGATTGGACAGGTGGTATATAGAATAAAATGTGTCATGCTTTTCTCTGCTCTGAGTCCAAGATAACTTGCCTAAGCTTGTTGAAGCAATCTTCTGTTAGGTGAGTTTTCTCCTAGGAGATTTATTGCATTATAGACAAAATATGAAGGAAGCATCATGCTGAAATAAAATCTCTGTTAGATTTTGAGACATAGCAATGTTGCTTTGAAACTTTCCCCAAAGAACATAACCCACAAGGGAGTAGACATTCTCATGTCCCTCACATCGGGACCAGGAGGCTGTCTTCCTATTTTCCCAGAAAAAAAAAAAAAAAATGACAATGACTATTGCAGAGCATCATGCCCTGAAAATGATGGGGAGCCGAGTTATAATAGCAGCACTGTCAGGGGTGGTGGCACATTTATAAGGAGAAATACGGGTACTAAGAATAAGGGGCTGATGTGCCTAGAAAAGAGCTACCCAAGCTGGAAAGAGGACACAAATCACAGATCCCTAGCACAGTGTAATTGTCTGCTTGGTGAGTCTGAAATACAGTGGGTGGAATAAAGAACATTGTACTATCTTAGGGTCCATATATAATAAGTTTAGGAAGCATTTATTTTTCCAAAAAATAAATGATTTTCAAAGTTTATTCAAAAGCCTATGTTATTAAAATATGACACAATATAAAAGAAAAATATTTTTTATCGATAGAAAATCTTTAAGAATTTGACACACTCAGTGATCTTGCATAGAAGCAGTCAATGTATCTAAATGTTTATTTATTTAAGACAGAGAGAGAGAGAGAGAGAGAGAGAGCAAGAGCGCGTGACGGGGGGAGTGGCAGAGAGAGAAAAGGAGACAGAGAATCCCAAGCAAGCTCTAAGCTGTCAGTGCATGGCCCAAAGTGGGGCTCAATCCCATGAACCGTGAGATCACGACTTGAGCCAAAATCAAGAGTTGCATGCTTAACCAACTAAGTCACTCAGATGTCCTTATATTACATTTTTAACATTTTAACATACTAGATTTTTGTTTTAATAAACTCCACACCCAAGGTGGGGCTTGAACTCATAACCCTGAGATTAGGAGTCACATACTCTACTGACTGAACCAGCCAGTTGCCTGAACATACTAGAATTCTTAAGAATTCTTAATGTAGAGTGCTACAGGACTGTAATAGATGTAAATATCCTTTTACCATTGCAAAAATTTAAAATTTGGCCACTTTTGAAATATCGGATGGTTTATACTTTCTTATACAAACTATGCCACTCCTATATTGTATGACCTGGGACCAATAATTCTGTAACTATAGGATTGACTTTCCTTGTCTATAAAATTAATAGGGGAGGTAGAATATATCTAAGTTTCCCTCCACATCTAGACTTTAAATGCTATTCCACAAGATCTATTTCTCAAACTTGAATGAATTGTTTGAAATTCAATCTATATGGGATTCCAATAGTTAGTAAAATGGGTTAAAATGGTACTAATAAAGACAGTGGACTTTATTTTTAATGTTTATTTATTTATTTTAAAATAGAGAAAGCGCATGCACACACGTGTGCAGTTGGGGGAGGGGCAGAGAGAAAAGGAGAGAAAAAATCCTAACCAGTCTCCATGCTCTCACTGCAGAGACCCATGCAGGGCTTAATCCCATGAACTGCGAGATTATGACCTGATTCGAAATCAAGAGTTGGACACTTAACTGACTGAGCCACCCGGGCACCTCAAGACAGTGGAACTTTTGATAAATTATAATAATATATTTAAAAGTTCAGAGGTTGATTTTGTAGGCCAACAGACAAATGATTGGATTTAATTAGTCTATTAGGCTTATAATGTGGAATATTGTATTTCAACTATTATCTTTATCACTTAATTTTAAACCTCAGTTAAGTCTGATTATTAGATTAATTTTGACCATCGTGGCTATATTTATTCTGATTATAAAATGGATTTTAATCTATAACTATCAGGAGCATCACCATCCTTCTGTCCTAAGACAGGTGACTTTATTTTATTTTTTAAAAATTTTTTAATGTTTATTTTAATTTTTGACAGAGAGAGAGACAGAACATGAGCAGGGGATGGGCAGAGAGAGAGGAAGACACAGAATCAGAAGCAGGCTCCAGGCTCTGAGCTGTCAGCACAGAGCCGAACACGAGGCTCGAACTCACAAACCGCGAGATCATGACCTGAGCCAAAGTTGGACGCTCAACTGAGTGAGCCACCCTGGCGCCCCAAGACAGGTGACTTTAAAAATACAGAATAATAACTTCTCTGAACAATATATAGTCTGTAAAAGTTGTCCAATATAAATAAAACATGCTTATATTTGTTTTGTTTCAATTTTTAATCTAAATTCTCATTAGTTAACATACAGTGCAATATTGGTTTCAGGAGTAGAATTCAGTGATTCATCACTTACATAAAACACCCAGCACTTATCACAAGATGGTGTTGTATGTAAGCCCTCCTTAATACCCATCACCTATCCAGTGCATCTCCCACTCGCCTCTCTCCATCAACCCTCAGTTTGTTCTCTATCTTTAAGAGTCTTTTATGGTCTGTTTCCCTGTCTCATTTTTCTTTTTTCACTTTTCCAGATGTTCATCTGTTTTGTTTCTTAAATTCCACATGAGTGAAGTAATATGGTATTTGTCTTTCTCTGACTGACTCATTTTGCTTAGCATAATACCCTCTAGCTTGATTCACATTGTTGCAAATGACAAGATTTTATTCTTTTTGATGACTAATATTCTACTGCATATATATATATATATGCATATATATATATGCACATATATATGCGCATATATGCACATATATATGCGCATATATATATGCATATATGCGCATATATATGCATATATATATGCGCATATATATATGAATATATATATATATCGCGAAAGATGCTTATGTTTATTAGTAGACAGATTTCTGAAGATAACCTGGTTCTTTCTCTTCTTCTCTGTACTAAAGAATGCCACATTTTATTTACCGGTAGAGGTTCAAAGAGTATTTTTTTCAAACATGGCTTATTGATAACAATAATTACCATTAATGAAGTTCTATCTTATCAGAATTGTTCTACATATAATCTTTAAGCCTGCAAGATAGGTGTCTAATATTCTTATTTTATAGGAGATTATAGTCAAGATATTATAAGAGTTAAATATAATACATTATAACTAATGTAACAAAGTTAATAAATAGCAAAAGCAGCTTCAAAATATGTTTTGTTGATTCATAAGCCATCCCAGGATTAATACATTTTGAAAACTCTTCACAAAAATTTTTTCTGGAAAAATAGGAAGAACATTCATTTGGTCACAAGAGGTTAGTTTTAGTTTGAGAATTAATATTTACTTGCAAGTAATCATAGACAAGTTTCTAAACTGTGTATTAGTTTCCTTGTTCCAGCCCATCAAAATTATGAAAATAATGTTACATTGATACATTTCATAGTTAAATTACAAACATAAGTAGTAATGGATGAAATCCAGAAAAAGAATGTCAAAATTGGAAGAATGGACACCAAGATGGTCCCAAGTTGGGAACTTTTTGTTAGTTAGGCATTTGCCTTCTCTTTGTGTCACCTCTGATGCTAAGGACATTTGACTTATTGCAAATAAGTACAAGTCTACATGGGATGCTGTGCTGCTGTGCGATAGTCATTAAATCATCTCTGACCCAAAGAAGAAAAAAAATTCTGTTTCTTCATGAAATGAAGAAAGGCATGTTCATTTTTATTTTCAAAATACACTAACTTTCAATGATGATGTGGTATGAATTAGAGATAATGACTCCTGTAACAATAAAATTAGTTAGAATATATACATCAGCACAGTGCTTGGTTATCATGTTGCAAAGACTTAACAAGTAGTGGCTGAAAGTGCCTTTGCCATTACTATTTTTACTTTAAATGTCCACATTATTAGAATAATATTTGACTTCATTACCAAGCAAAAACCTCAGTAACTGAGAAAAACAAACATCTTGCAAATTTTATCTAAGCTACCTTTTTTTTTTTTTTTTTACTAAAGACATTTAAAAAACTAAAGACACAACTCTAAAATGGGGAGAAAATGAAGCACCTGTGTCGCTTAGTTGGTTAAGCATTTGGCTCTTGATTTTGGCTCAAGTCATGATCTCGCGGTTCCTGGGATCAAGCCCCAGGCTATGCACTGACAGTGTGGAGCCTATTGGATTCTGTCTCTCATTCTCTCCCAAATTAAATAAATAAACATTTAAAAAAATAAAATGGGAAGAAAAGGTTAATATCATGTTCTTTATATTATCAAAGATCTTTATGTTATCAAAAACATTTTTACCACTTGACGGGAGTTAAGTTAATATTCCAATATCTTCAAATGTAGACTCTAAATGAGACTGGAGATTTAGCTAAACAATGGTAAATTTAGTTACAACTGATCATTTCTTTAAAGGTTACTTATTTATTTTGAGAGAGAGAGAGAGAAGGGGAGGGGCAGAGAGAGAGGGAGAGAGGAGAGAGATCCTAAGCAGGCTCCATGCTGACAGAACGGGGTTCAAACTTACCAACGGTGAGATCATGACCTGAGCCGAAATCAAGATGGGAACACTTAACTGACTGAGCCACCTGGGAGCCCCAGGAATTCCTTTCAACTGTAGTTAAAATGTGTTCTCCATCTAAATTGAGTGCATGTGGTGAAGAACAACTGATTAGGCTTGGAGGAATAACATCAAGTAGAAGGAGCAGTATTTTAAATTCAAAGGGAGAAACGGCCCCACTTGCCATTTTCCATGGTTGCCCTTACGGTTTAATTTACTTTTTTTTTACATTTATTTATTTTTCAGAGAAAGAGCACAAGTGGGGTAGGGGCAGAGAGAGAATGACACTCAGAATCCGAAGCAGGCTCCAGGGTCTGAGCTGTCAGCACAGAGCCCTATTACGGGGCTCGGGGCTGGAACTCACAAACCGTGAGATCATGACCTGAGTGGAAGTCGCACGCTTAAGTGACAGAGCCACCCAGGTGCCCTGCCCTGACAGTTTAATTTAAAAAGGAGCAAGGAAACAGGCAATCCTGCAGTATGTGAGGTGCCTCTCTTGGTACTTCTGTGATTTGAAACAACGTAGAGATGGATTTAAATAGACTGTAAAACCTGCTACAGGGAATACAACTCTTAGTTAAAAGGAAATTAAACATATGTATACACCTCACCAAACCAAAAAATGTTATGTTACATCATTTTAGGTATATTTGAAATTCTTAAATACTTCCCTGATATGGGAGCTAATGCTTTTTTTCTTTCCCTACAAAATATTGTACAAGGTAGTGAATCTCTGTGGTGCACAGTTAGGTTGTAGATGTATGTGCTCCATAACTGAGAAAAGTACCCTGATATTTACATTCTGTTTACTGCTTTAGAGCCACTGAAAAAATTGTTTCCCTTGAAGTAATTCTGTTTTATTAGTGTATTAAAAATGTGGTGCAGGCTAATGTGGAGAATTTAGTCTGTCACTTTAAATCAATAGTGATCTACAGAGCTATGTGAGGTCAAGCACTGTTCAGGCTACCTTTGCAACAAATCATAATGCCACATTAAGTACTTACAGGGTGTTATTAACCAAAGAAAACCTCATGGGGAAAGAGATTTGTTGAAGACTGCAGAAGGAAAGCTCTGTAGGCAAGTATTTAAAACAAAAAAAAAAACATTGTTTCAGAACAGAGAGCTAATGCTGCAGGAGATGGAAAACTGGATGATACACAAACAAATGACCTTAGGTGTCATTTTAAGGTTCACATTTCTTTAGAAAGACTTTCATTTCTGGGGTGCCTGGGTGGCTCAGTCGGTTACACGTCCCACTTTGGCTTGGGTCATGATCTCATGGTTTGTGAGTTCGAGCCCCTCTGTGTAGGGCTCTGTGCTGACAGCTCAGACCCTGGAGCCTGCTTCAGATTCTGTGTCTCCTTCTTTCTCTCCCCCTCCCCGCTTGTGCGACGCCCCCCCCCCCCAATAAATAAACATTAAAAAAAAGAAAGACTTTCATCCCTATAAAGAGAAAGAAAATCAACTCTTTCACTAGAGAAGTTTGCTAATCTGAATAAGTAAATGTGTCCTTATGTTCCCTGACCAGCTATCAGCAGAAACACTTCTATAATTTCCAATTAAAAAAGAAAAGAAAGAAAGAAAGAAAGAAAGAAAGAAAGAAGAAAGAAAAAGTAAGGACACGAGGGAAGTAATTGTGTGTGTGTGTGTGTGTGTGTGTAGCACAAAATGAGAGGGGGATAAATTGCAATCTATCAAAACGTTTGAGTATAGGTTTCTCCTGCAAAAGTATCCATGTAGATGGGAACACAAAGGTCAGATGAAGTCATGTAGCCATGGGTGGCTCTAGGATAAAAGGAAAGAACAAGAGTGGTGGTGGTCCAGTCACTTTGCCTGTACCTCAAAAGTCAGTATCCTCTGCTCTTTTTTCTAGCTGATCTGCTGCTTGTTGTCTCTCTTTGCTCTACCAGTTCTCCAAGTTTGCTTTTGATTCTGCTGACTTCTGCCTGTATATCATATTCTCAATTCTGCAAGAGAGATTTGGGTTAGTTATATACCGACTGTATCAGTCAGGGTTTTATTTATGAGTAACAGTGTTCACTCTAAATATTTTAATTTTTTAGGTAGCTCAGAATATACAGGAGGGAGCAAGGAATCAGGCATAAAGTAATGAAGACAGAAACAATGCCCCAAATACCGACACAGGACTAATTTAGCATGAGGCACCGGTACCTCAGGGGCCACAGCACAGTCTGAACACTGGATGATGCTCTTACACTGCTACCTTTGGAGACAGACATGTCTGCTAGTTTCCACAACAGAATGGGTTCTCTGCCACACACCCTTCTTCGTGAATTCCCTAAGCCTGAGAAGGGTTGCAGACCGAAAACCCACTATCAGATCCACTGTATTTTCAAAATGGAAGACACATATTGAATGAGATTTTGGTGTCAGACAACTTACAGATCTTTGGACTCCACAAAAATCTATTGATTTTATTTTGTCGTTCATCATATTATTGGAGATAAAGGTAGAGTTACGTGACACAAAAATATGCAGACTTTCATCTGTGACTGTTTCTCTGGAAAAAATAAATAGCTGTGGATAGTTAGTTCCTTGGCTTTAGCTCCAATACAATGTGCTTAGGAATTTCTCATCTTAAACCACAGTTGTGAAACAATAGACATAATTATTTTTTTAAAAAATAGATTCAATTATATTCCAAAAGATATGTATAGCGAATGATGAAAAAGTCATACAATGCAATGATAAAAAGAAAAAGATGAAAATGTCAGTTGTGAAAATAAAATAACACTAAAGAGTTATTAAGGTAGAAAACAATTGTTTTGATATCTTGTATACATGTTATATGTATATTCTCAAAATTATATCTGAACATTCTAGAATCTAATGCAAAGAAGGGAAGCCTGGCAAATTATGTTATCTGTAATATTCATAAACCAAAACAAAACAATAGATATTACTCAATGTAAGTACAACAGTTACTGTTTAAATTTTTTTGTGTGTATTTTTGAGAGAGAGAGAGTGACAGAGACAGAGACAGAGCATAAGCAAGGGAAGGGCAGAGAGAGAGGGAGACACAGAATCCAAAGCATGGAGCCCTACACAGAGGGGCTCGAACTCACAAGCTGTGAGATTGAGATCATGACTTGAGCTGAAGTCGGACACCTAACCGACTGAGCCACCCAGGTGCCCCAACAGTTACTTTTAAAGTTTAAAAGAAGTCCAGGATACTTCATAAAATAATTACTGTAAAATAAACAATAATGGCAATGAAACATATGTAATGAGTGTAAGGGTTTCCTACAAGCAATCCCTATACTATCTCTTACTGTTAGGTTTAGGATATGTCAAAGCACAAATCTATTTAGAAATATGCCTGGGATCCATACACATGGCCTATGTTTTGCAGTTATCCAATGGTCTTCTCTAATGGAAAGAGCAATTTTAAATATTTCATAGGTACAAAGTTCGTCTTAAAGAAGGTGGGGCTATTTATCATAATCTCCAGGGGATGCAATATGTTTTGAACACAGATATTCAATAGATTATTATAAAAATAAACTATAAAAAATAAAGATTTAAATATCTTCTCCAGTGTAGGCCTATACAGAATAGAGTAAGCATCGTAGAAGGTCCAAGAAACACTGCTATAGAGGAAGT
The DNA here is from genome assembly GCF_023721935.1 of Panthera uncia. Classification (NCBI taxonomy): domain Eukaryota; kingdom Metazoa; phylum Chordata; class Mammalia; order Carnivora; family Felidae; genus Panthera; species Panthera uncia. Next base: position 36,156,980 of record NC_064807.1, read on the forward strand.
GATGGACTGCATAACCTCTCCCATCAAAGTCTGTAATTATGAATCTCTCAACCATTTGGCAGATAGTAATAAGAAGTGATTTTGTATGACTTTCACTGATAATCATTTAGAGCACATGTTTTCTATGTTGCCAAATGCTCTATCGACCTAAGCTTGATATTTCTGAAAGTGATATTCACACTTAAAAGTGTAATATAAGAAGCAATGACTACCCACGTTCTATTTCTAACCCTTACTTTATGTAACTTGATGGGAAGGGTCAACTCTTCCTATCACACTTCTGGCTGCTGAGTAAAGATAATAGTCATTATATTCCAAAGGTTCACTATGAAGAGGTTTCAAAATAGGTGACTAAAAATAAATTAGCTGGTGCTTAAGTTAACTGTATCGAGGGTATAAAATGGTCAAAAGAGTGAATATTTTAGAGGACAAATTGTAGATAACTATAGGGAACAGGGATAGTTACCTGTACTCACCTCAGCCTTGGAGGTGGAACTTAAACAGAATAATTGATTGATGGAAGGAAAGAGTGAACTTATGTATCCAGTTTGAAAAATCCAAATATCGTGATATAGGTAAGCCAAATGCAGGCAGACTTGCCAGAGGCTATTTTGGAGGCAAAGGATATTGGTCGTTCTTATAAAGCATAAGAACGTGGCCAAGAGTGAGGATAGCTCGCTGAAGTGGCTGTCTCTCATCCTCTAGAATAGGGCCACCTAAAGGAGCAAAGCAGGCTTGAAGGAGGATGTACAGGCATACCTAGGAGATATTGTAGGTTCAATTCCGACTACTGAAATAAACCAAATATCACAGTAAAGTGAGTCAAATGAATTTTTTGGTTGCCCAGTTCATACAAAAGTTATGTTTACGCCATACTGTAGTCTATGAAGTTTGCATTAGCATTGTCTTTAAAAACGTACATACCTCAATTAAAAATACTTTATTGCTAAAAAAAATGCCAACAATTTTCTGGGCTTTCAGTGAGTCATAATCCCCGATCACACAACACTCTAACAAATATAACAATAATGAAAACGCTTGAAATATTGTGAAAATTACCAAAATGTGACACAGAGACATAAAGTGAGTAAATGTCGTGGGAAAAATGGCATCAATAGAGTCACTAAACACGGGGTTGCCAGAAGCCTTCAGTTTGTAAAATGAGATGTCAGCAAATTACAATAAAGTCAAACGCAATAAAAGGAGTTACACCTGTAATGTTATCTCAGGATTCCTGTACTTAGCAAAAGGAGTAAGGAACCAGTGAAAGAAGTGATAAATACAGTATCACTGTATCATCCGAGGACATCACAGGAAAAATCAGAGTTATAGAGGTATAATTAAAAAATAGAAAAGAATACCAGAGAAGCTTCAAAAGTACTTAACTGAGAAAATGAGCTTATTTTATGAGAGTGAAAGGTATGTTGCCTGGCCAGAGATTATAAAGCCAGCTCAGTCATATTTTTTTGATCAGACTAAAGTCTTGTCTCATTCCTACCCTTAATAGGGATGGAGGAAGAGATATGGTGTTAAAGAAGAAAAAGCCAATAAAGATCTTATTCATGATGCCTCCCGACTACAGAAGGTCTTTGAAAGGAGAGGGAGAAAAGTTTTATCTTTGAATAAAAAATGAAGTGTTGATTATTATATGGGTCTGGTCATTTCTAACTTTTTTTAATGCAAGACTGTGTTCTCTGACTTAAAGGATTAAAGGGCTTTTAAATTATACCTAACAGTGATCATAAAAAACATGAGGACTATAAGAATTTTCATCTAGGGTCAAGGGAAAAAGTCTACTGAAAAAAATATATTAAGGAGCAGCTAGAATTAAAACTAGTTTCATTTTTACTGCATCCTACAAGCCATGCTTGTTCACATAGCTGGTGTGTGTGTGTGTGTGTGTGTGTGCGCACGTGCATTTAAGATTTTTTTTTCTATTATCGACGTCAAGGTCATTTAAATGTTGAAATTATTTCTCCATGCAATGGTGAAGAAATCTCTGTATCATTCATTTTTTTAAATTAGCAAATCACTAAAGAAAATGAATCCTGACAGAGGGTTTACATCATGACCGATAAACAGTATCTATGCTACTTATGAATAACAAAGAAAGGAGGCTGCATTCATATTTGTTTATCACATTACAATATAATAGCAGTTCACTCTCATGAAATCCTGGACATCTGTACTTGTTTCAGAGAATCATCCCTGCAACACACAGATAAGTGAACTTCCATTTTTTTAAAGCATCATAAAACTATTGATGTCACACCTGAGGTCAGGGAAGGTGTTCAAAAGATTAGATTGAGAATGACTGGATAATAAGTAAAATATGAAAACATGTTTGCCTCTGATACATGCTCACACACAGCTCTCTCCCAGGACATCACCCCTAAATCTAACAAATCATTCATAAATATCTGGCTCAGCCAAACAGGGCACAATTTACAAACAAGTGATTTCTGTTTTTTCATTCTGTGTCTGCATTACTAATTCTCTTTTATGACTTCCAGTGCATATTGCTCCAAAGAAAACCCGTTTAAATGTGCTGTTGTCCTATTCACAATCATTTTTTAATGCACCCTAAAGTCCACTTTTATAACAAGCTTTGTTCCTGAGGCTGTTTCTTTGGAGCAGATGCCAGCTGGCAGGGAATAAAACACTTTATTGAGTTTTGAAACACAGACAGTTTATGCATGCTCTACAAATACAGTATTACATATAGGACATTTGCTTGCCAGCATTGTGTTGAAAACAATTAAAAACTGCTTGAGTAGACATATTCTTTTTTGGAATTTCTATTATTTATACAGTAAAGAGAGTCTGTATCAGAAGTTCTACATCAAAATAGTGACCATTAGTAGAACAAAAAGCAGATTTATTATATTGAATGCAAAAACAAAAGTTATAAGACAAACACTGTCAGATAAAAGATTTTTATAATACAGAGGTGAATGACTCTTATTGGTTAAAGTTAATTTTTTTTTTAGTAATGATTATCAAGTGTAATGCCCTCTATGCTTTTGAAGATTTATATTCTTGTTGGTTTGCAACCATCTCAGGAGCTTTCCTGCTGTAATCTGAAACTGGCCCCTGTACTCAGAGGGTAAAGAGAGACCAAAGAGGCAGGCCACTCCAGGTTGGTAAATGGTAATTTTGATAATAGCAAAGGGAACTTGCATATAAGGTTTTTCTTGGGTGGCATCAAGATTTATGGATCCCTGAACCTGCTCTCCTAATCTTAAAAGTTTAGTAAGAGTCCTTAATTGGTCTCAGTCACATATACCATGCAAGTATTTTCAACACCACATCACTATCTCAAGACTATGTCCTTAGAGTGGAGCAGCTTCCAGGAGCAGGAAAGGCAAACAATACACATTCCAAGGACAGGAGAGGGGACGGGGAGCGTCTGAGAGCTTGGGCCCACCTTCCGGGTCAACTGACAGTCGCGTCTTTTTGAGAACGTTCTACAAAAGTACTGTTACAAGTTATAAAAAATATAGTATGTTGGAAATCCTGGTCCCACTAAGATTTTTATAATTGCCCTTTCGAAAGGTTGAAATTGGCCATCATGTCCACTTTGAGTTTACTCCACATTGCTAGCTACACCTACTTTCCTTAAGAATGTGTGATCTTACACTGTAATTGGGGCACCAAGCAGTTTTGGCTGTGTTCCTAGAATAGAGCTTGATCAGTATTATAGAATCCTGGGCTTTTTCCATCTTCTGGATCTGTACAGATACTGAGATTATATTAGCAGGCAGTAATCCTCTCAATACAGTGAACTAAATATCCTGAAAACCCCTTCCAATTATAAAGAAAAGAAATCAAAAGAAAAGAAAATCTGCCATCTGAAAACACTGAATACAATATTGTGAAAAGCTTTTAATAAAAGCTTTCGATATGAAGATTTGTAGGTCAGTGGATGAAGGGGCCACAATTAAGCAGAAGGAAGATTGCAAAATGGAAGGCTGTTGCTAAATTCTGGGTGCCCTGAGGCACTGGTCAATCTTTTGTTGCCTTTGGTCTTGGGTAGAGGTAGTTGCAAAATGGGTATGGTGAGAAAAATAAGGGTTTTATTTTATTTTATTTTTTATTCAGTGTACTTGGAAAACCAAGAACTGGTATTCCCACAGTTGCTTCTCAGATACTACAGACTGCATTTACACTTGATGCTTCAAAACTGGTCATTATTCTAGGAATTGGATTCCCACTTGCTGCAGGGATAGGGAAAAAAATAAAAATCAGGGATAGGGATTTAATCAATCATGAGTTAATTCCACAATTAATTTATAAGATTTAAATATTTTATAGATTTAATTATTTTTTGATAGGGGAAAATGACAATGACATTTGAATGGATGAAAGACAGAACTTTTTGATATAGCCCCAATAGAGAGAGGGCTGCCAGTCAGGGCCACATGGGGGATTGTATCTTGGGACAGGATAATGTCAAGTTGCAGCTTTAGGGAACAGTTCATGAATGACAAGTAGGATGGGGTTAGCAAGGTTTTGTGGGTTTCCTAAGGATTGCCTGATCTGAATAATTTCTGGAGGAGGACGATAGTGACTGGTTTTTTGATACCTGGCCCTGGGGCACTTAAGGCTGATGCATGCTGGCCTGGAGCATAAGAACCCCATGACCATGACAGAAGTGTCTAGAATGTGGATTTAATTGGCTGCTCAAGAAGGGTAATTAAACAGACTTCAGTCAGGGTCTCAATACTAGGTATAGATAGCATTCTTTTAAAAATTTTGATATACTGTTTACCATATTCTAAATACTTGCAGATGCAAATGGGGAAAATTTAGAAAACATTATGATAAAGTATGAAATAAAGGTTATAAGCATATTTAATCTTCTAAATAAATTTGTAGGGGAAGGATGCTGATATGTTTAAAAAAAACTATGTTAGGAACTCTATAATATGATGACACTTATTTCCATTTATTTAAGAGCAGTGGAAACCATAGGGCCCAGTCATAAAACTTCTTAGTAGAACCTTTTGCAGTCACACAGCTGAACTTGCATTTCGGTGTGTCTGTCACCCAGTCAGTACCTGATCTTTAATTCTCCCTCTTACTTTACTTTTCATTATTTCTCATGATCCATTCTGGTCACATGGCCTTAGTTTTGCTCTAAATTGACCTTTATCAGCTTTGTCTCCTGTACATTATCCCAGAACTGATCTTCAAACTGTATAATCCCAGGTCTACATAGAAGTTTTGAGAGGTCCCTTTGGGCACCCAGTAAAAGTTTTAGTATACAGCACTAAATCATGACAATGGTCATGGTTTGTAATATGAATTCTTTCATATGATTTTATTGATCCCAAAAATAGGTAGCCGTAATTTAATCATTGACTACATAACAAGTATTATTGCTTTTCAGTGTTCAGACAGTGTCTTTATTTAGTGCAAATTACATGAATGTAAGATTTCAAAATAAAATACTATTTTCTTTCCAGAATAGAATATGAGAAATATGTGTATGGGAAAGATCAGAGATACTAGTTTTTCCATTTTTGTTTGTTGATTCATCTTTTTGCTTTGCTTTATAAATCTGCTTTCATTGGTGTAATCTGCTTTGTAATGTAATAAATAAGTTTTCTAGGAAGGTTGAATTTGTGAGTCTAAAAATACATATAGTTCTGATGGAAAAAATAAATAAGAAAAACAAATATACTATAAAGCTTGTAAAGAGATACAATTCTAGGGCAGATAGCAATTTCAAACTGTGTTGAACAGCATGATAATCTATCTCTGCTTGGTAATAAACACATAATCTGAAGTGAGTATTAAACATTGGTACCAAATGTGATATTCGGGTTTAAGTGTGAAATCTTCCTGAGTTGTCCAAGTGACTGATGGACATCTCACATTGCTAGGTTTTTTGGAGCACACCAAACTCTCAGCTTCAGAGAAAGATAGCATTACCTGATGATGTAGATACTTTAACAACTGTGTCTTTATATCTTTTTCTGCATTGCTCTTTGTCTGCACATATGTCTCTCAATTCTATTTAGCTTATACAAACTTCTCCTTCCAGGGACAACAAAGTAACCTCAAACCTTACCAGAATCCTTAACCCTACTGATGTCTTTAAGCTTAAAGAATTCTTTTCAAAGGTGATTGACTTCATACAATTGTCACTAGTCTCTACTCCAGTCAAACTTCCCAGTCCCTTCTTTTGTCTTGGTATACACATTCTTACTCATATGTATTAGTGTATGATATTAAAATATATCACACATATAGTTTGAGAAGGAGGCCATGGTCAGAAATGAAGCATGATATAACAGAAAGAAAATTATTTAAATAGGCAATCAAGGAGTATGCCACTTGCATTGAAATTCTTTTGAGGGTATTGAGTCATCCCATCAGGATAGGAGATTGAAATCATTTTATCCACCTGGGGTGTGGAGTGTTCAATGAGACACATACCTTTAATTGTTGATCTACTTTCAAGGACAGACCAAAAAATCTCTTCCTAAAAAGCTAACTGAACTCAGTGCTAAAAAGAAATGAGCCATCAAGCTATAAAAAGACATGGACGAAACATAAAGACAAATTATCAAGTGAAGGAAGCCAATCTGAAAAGGGTGTTGTATGGAAACCAATTTGACAATAAACTTCATATATTGACAAAAAAAAAGGCTACATGCCGTATGATTCTGACTATATAACATTCTGGAAAACACACAACTATGGAGATAGTGGTTGAGTGGTTGTATGAAGAGGTGGAACATAAAAGGATATTTAGGACAGTGAAACTATTCTGTATGATATTGCAATGACGAACACGTGTCATTACACATTTGTCCAACCCATAGAACGTGAAATACCAAGAGTGAACCTTAATGCAAACTACAGGCTGGGGTGATCATGATGTGTTAACATAGATTCATCACTTGTAACAAACGTACCATTCAGGTGGGAGATGTTCATTATGGGTGAGGCTATGCATATGTGCAGGGTACTTTCCTTTCACTTTTGCTGTGAGTCAAAAAAAAGAGAAAGAAAGAAAGAAAGAAAGAAAGAAAGAAAGAGAATTGATGACATGCATTTTTTTTCCTTCAGAGCAACTTTACTGTTCCACATTCTTTTCACCTTTCTAAATCTTCCTTCTGTGGACTAGTTGCATTCTTTCTGCCTAGGATCCAGTTTTGTTCTCTCTTTTTAGCCCTCCTGGGTTAGACATGTTCTCTGAACCATCTTTGAGGTTCCTGTGTTTGCCCACACCCAGAAGGCTTAAAAAGACAGTAGAAGTGGAGGGTGTTTACACCCCCCCCCCTTACAACATCAGCTCCAACTCCATCAGCAAGCCTTTCATCTCTAACCAAGGCCTCAGTGTAAATATAGGAGAACCTGAGAGCAGTGGCAAAACGCAGTGGATCCAGGAAAGGTCTTGATACTGATATGTTGTCTGGAAATATAAAGTATTATTGAATGAAAATGGTGTATTGAAAGAGAATAGACATTCTGAAAGCAAAATTATTAAAATATTTTGAGTAAACATAGGCTTTGGTTTATGGGCGAGAGATAAAGAAAAAAAAAAACACAAAACCAAAAACAAAACCAAAACTCTTCCAAAAATATAATGGCTAAGAGCATAGACTCTTAACACAGAAGTGTCTGGATTTCAGTCTAGGTTCTACTGATTATTGGTGGTAAAATTAAAATAAATTATGGAACCTCCCTGTTCTACCATTCTTCAGATTATTAAAATTGTGGATATGTTTATTAAACAAAGATTTTTTGGAACCCTTACTATATACCAGTGACTCTTCTAGTACTTAGAATATATTGGTGAACAAAACAACAGAAATATATTGCTGTCATTGAATTTTCATGTTAGTATGGACTCTGACAGAGTTTATTTCTTAGGGTTTTGGTGATTATCATATGTGTTAGTATATGTAAAGTGCAGAGATCAGTGCTTGGCCTATAGTAAAAGTTCTGTAATGTTAGCTATTCCTATTGGGGCTACAGTGGAAAGGACTGGAAGCATAAAACTGTTCAAAAGCCTTAATTTACTTGGTGAGTGGAAATGGTGAGAGAACAATTGTTAAGTTCTTAGATAATAGGAAAGAAATGTGTTTTGTTTGTCAATATGCACCAGGAAGGTGCCCAATTAATGTTAACTGATAAAATGGAAAAGTACAAAGAACTTCTAGGGAAGGAAAAAAAATGCATAAAATTTAATGGGAAATGAAGAAAAAATAAAAGTCAAATAAATGATAAAATAAAACAATGAAGTTTATTAATATAGGTCTATTAAGCATAAGTAATCAAATTAAGGCATTATAAAAAATGTTAAATTTATATAAAATATATTTAAAAGAATAAAGTTGAAACTAATGAGTGAATTATAGAGTTTCTTATTCATAAGCAACTGAGAGAGTACTAATCTTTGAACTATTCACGACCAAAGAAAATATGTAGCTATCCATTTATGAAGACCAGATCAGGATGGTATTAAAGTAGAAAAAAGTATATAAATACAGAAATAATTTTTATAAATGAAAGCATTCTTAATAACATATTTATCAAATAGAATGTAGCAAAATATCAAAATCACACGCACACACACACCCCTAGATATCTGAACAGGCATGATGCATTAAAAAATGGAACTATATTTTTAATTCCAGGAATGCATGGATGACTTGATATTTGGAATCCTTCGTAAAATTATTTAGATCAATAAATTTAATGGACAAATATGTAGTTCATGTTTTTACTAATAGGACATAGTTGTATCATCCATGTTCTATCCTGGAGACCTACATCAGCAGAAACCAAGTGGAAGACAGAGTGGACACTGCGTCTCTGTCAAGACACCTACTCTTCCATTGCCTCACAAACACATTCTACCTCAGAGCCATTAGGAATAATTTCTATGTCTTTTTTTCTCATTTTACAAGACATCGCAGAGAAGCCTAGGTCTTTCAGGTCGCTCCTCATCTATCCCTCCCTCCCCAAACCCACCATGTGCCTGTGGAGTTTCTACTCACCCCAGGCCCCGTTTGGGTCCGTACATACCTCATTCCAACACCTTCCCACAATTACCGTCTCCATATCGGAAACTTGCCCATATCTTCAAAATTTTTCTGATTTTTCTTTCCCATTCATGTTCTAACAGAAACTTACCACTTTTCTGAGAACATTGATTTCTCTATGGCCTGCACCATCCCCCAAGTGGTGACTTTTGAATTTTGTGTCTCTTGGACTTCTGAACTTCATGTAGAGTTTGGCATCATTTTCTTTTCCATTGCTACTCTCAAACTCTGCATCCTCCCACCTCTGCTTAAAAGCCCAGAACCTTGAATTTTAGACAGGACCATGCTTTATTGTTCCTTATTGTAATAGCATATGGGATTCCAGGTCCCTTGATCTTGAATATTTTAGCTCATGGTTCAGTTTAGCTTTGTAACATTATTTTTTCATAGTTATAATGATTTCAGTTTCCATATACATGAACTTTCAATAAGCCGATCTGGCAAAAAGTGGCCAGTTATTCATCAAAGCTAATTTTCTTTCCTTTTGACAAACAGCCAGACAATATGTACAAGTCTCTTCCATCTGGTCATTGGCTGAATTATGGCTAAGAGAATATCTGGTAGCGATAAGAGTCTTTATCATGATGTTTCAAAAAGTAGATACTGTTTTTAAATTTAAAACAGCAAATAATTTGAATGAAAGGTGAGAATTTTGAGACTGTGCTGTTAACTTGTTTCAGGAGATGCAAAGGAATAGGGTACATGAAAATGGGTGTGAACTTAAGGTAGAGTTGCTTTGTTGATGTTTCCTTGTTTCCTTTTGCAATTTTATTTATTTTGCTTCCCTTTTCATTTAGAAAGTATATTTTTAGGACAGGTTTTTATGGGATGATCTTGTAGAAGCAGAGAAATTGAAGGTCAGTTTAAAAGAAAATAGATCAAAGTCAGAGATAGAAACACTGATATGATGCTACTGATAGAAGCTGGTTTGTGGATTTGGTAATGGAAAAAAAGAATAAATTCCCTCAGATGGATTCCACATTGCTAGTGAATTGTAAGGACAGGCCATCACCTGAGAGTGTAGTTAGGAAGAAGAACGGATAGGCCAAGGAGAAAAAAATAATTAATACAGTAGACCTCTCAGAGTGTGGTAATGGGAACTTATAAGGAAAATGGTATCAAACTAATGAGGAGTGTTCAATACCCATTTGGGGCTTTTGATCATGAATTTAAAGTATTATAAGTCAATCAATTTTATTATTTTCTTCAGCGACACTTAACTATTGAAGAGCAAGGCCAGTGAAATGAGGATTTTGTTCTAATCAACTTTGGGCATTTTGTTCAGTCTGGAAGGGCAAGGGGATTTGTTCAGGGGCTAAGAAGGCCACATTGTGAATATGCTCATGAAGCCCATTATTGCGTCCAGCTGTGTCTAAAGTAAGTGAACTGGAAGCAGAGGTGATGATTGAGAGAATGAGATTTTTGAAGCAGATTTTGGAGATGGTGTATTTACTGGTAAGGATAGGCTCATGATATAGATATGGCGATTGCTGGCCAAGTGTAACCAGGGGGGAAGTTTTTGAAATTGAAAGACTAAAGAACTGGAAAGATATTTCAGCATAGTCTGTTCAAATGAGTGTTAGGAATGATCCAGAAATATTTTATAATAAAAGTTGATGAAACAACATTCATTAAACTCCAGGCAACATGTGTGTGGAACATTGTTTCCTATGTGGTAGGCAATAAAGTGAGGATTTTCTAGCATAGGCACATTGAAGGAAGTGAATTTATGTCATTATAGGAATAGGGGAAATTAATTATAAACACTTGTATGTCACATTTGTATATGGGGCTCTCATATAAGATTGGACCATGTTAATATATAGTTTGGGTGTCTTACCTACGTGTTAGGCTATACATGTCAGGTATGCAGAGTTTCAATAGGTCCAAAGGCCCAGATGATGTTTCAGTCATATTATAAAATAGAATAGTTTTATAAGCACATTTATATCTATGATAATATTATAGTTTATAGATTATAGGTGGATTATGTCCCCCCAAAAACATATGTTGATATCTATGCTCCAGTACCTCAAAATGTGATCTTTTTCTTAAATAGAGTATTTGCATATGTAACAAGCTGAATTAAAATGAGGTCATCCGGGAATAGGGCAGCATCTTAATCCAGTGTGATTGGTATCCTTATAAGAAGATGGCCATGTGGACACACAGAGACACACAGGGAGATGTCATATAAAGAGAGAGGCAGATGACAGATTGAAATGATGCATCTACAAAGATCATCTGAGGCTACCAAAAGCTGGAAAAGGCAAGGAAGGGTATCCCTCTAGAGCCTTCAGAGACTGCATGGTCCCACCAACTGTGGTTTCAAACTTCTAGCAATCAGAAATGTGAGATAATTAATTTCTGTCCTTTTAAGACTCCCATTGTGGCACTTTGCTTCAGCAGGCATAAGCAACTAACATAGATGGGAATACAAATTTCGGGATATTTGAAAGTGAAGGTTCCACCCCCATTAGTTGTATAGACCTTATGCAGTACCTTTCAATCCAAGACTAATACCAGGATAGGACCCGGATTACAAATCTCCAAATGATGGGACAGGCAGCACTTAAGAAAGATGGCTCATGTAGGGGAAAAATAAAGCAGTACTTTCTAGAGGACAAAACCTAGGTTCTGTCTTTTTTTATGTAAATTTCTAGAAAGACAACTTATTTATTTAAAGAAGAAGTTTTCTACATTTGCACCACACACACACACACACACACACACACACACATTCAGAGGTCTATAGTTTCTCCCAGAAATCTATCATTCACCATTTAGAAAACAATGAAAATTCTGAAATATATCCATTGAAAGTCACTGAATGAATAGAAGTTTAAAAGTAATGCTTTGCTCTGATTGCATCACTGGCCTGAAGGGAAATTTCGTGGAAGAAGTCAGTATCATTTTGCAGAATGTAGATTACTAGCCAATTTGTTTCTAAAAACAAATCAGATGTATAAAATTCAAACTGGATTTTACTTGTACTTTATTAAAGCCAGCTAAATTTTTATGAGCACTGGCAATAAGTCAGAAATTTCTAAATATCATGTCATTTCTGCCAACAACAACGAAGTATTTACTGTTTATATCATTATTATTTCACAAGTACAAAAAAAAAGGCCTAAAATAGTTAAATAATCTACCCAAGGTTATATATCTGGTCAGAGGCAGAAGTGGGATTTTATCCCAGTCTCATTCCAAAGCCTAGCTCTCAATTTCCATTGTATACATTATTTTATATATTATATCATCAAATTATAGGATGTTCTATTTTTGCCAAGTAAATCACTTCACAATTATTTTCTCCCATATTGATTATAAAAGTCTTCTTGATTTGCAGAGATGTTAAAAAAAATGAAAGAATGAAACCATGTGACTTAGAATTAATGAAGTAATGTAATTGGAGCCAAATACTGTGAATGAAGGAATATCAGTTTTATGTATTAAGAAACCAACTAAAGGAGATTTAATCATTTTGCTTTGGTGACATAGTTAGGGAGAGAGCAGTTGAAAATATATCTTTCAACACCAAAAGTCATTCGCTTAAACACCAAGCTCTTCCATAATGCAGTAATGATACCCTGGAAACTCACTCATCTTGTATCTATTTCAACTGCATATAAAATTAAAACCTTAAAACAAAAGGCTATTTTTTTATGTAGAAGAATTCTTTAATAAATGATAAACATGAATTTGCTCCCCTTCCTCTTTCACCTTAAAACATTAAAGGAAACTTCTTTTGTGGTGCTGTTATAGAAATAAAGGATACCTGTCTTACAGCAGAGAATCTCTTGCCATAAAGATCGAGGGACTAAGGAACAGTCACGAGGAGTTGAAAAACGCTTTAAACGAAATGCAAAACAAAATGGAAACCACAATGGCACGGCTTGAAGAGGCAGAGGAGAGAATAGGTGAACTAGAAGATAAAGTTATGGAGAAAGAGGAAGCTGAAAGAAAGAGAGATAAAAAAATCCAGGAGTATGAGGGGAAAATTAGAGAACTAAGTGATACACTAAAAAAAAATAATATACGCATAATTGGTATCCCAGAGGAGGAAGAGAGAGGGAAAGGTGCTGAAGGGGTACTTGAAGAAATTATAGCTGAGAACTTCCCTGAACTGGGGAAGGAAAAAGGCATTGAAATCCAAGAGGCACAGAGAACTCCCTTCAGACGTAACTTGAATCGATCTTCTGCACGACATATCATAGTGAAACTGGCAAAATACAAGGATAAAGAGAAAATTCTGAAAGCAGCAAGGGATAAACGTGCCCTCACATATAAAGGGAGACCTATAAGACTCGTGACTGATCTCTCCTTTGAAACTTGGCAGGCCAGAAAGGCTTGGCACGATATCTACAGTGTGCTAAACAGAAAAAATATGCAGCCGAGAATCCTTTATCCAGCAAGTCTGTCATTTAGAATAGAAGGAGAGATAAAGGTCTTCCCAAACAAAAACTGAAGGAATTTGTCACCACGAAACCAGCCCTACAAGAGATCCTAAGGGGGATCCTGTGAGACAAAGTACCAGAGACATCACTACAAGCATAAAACATACAGACATCACAATGACTCTAAACCCATATCTTTCTATAATAACACTGAATGTAAATGGATTAAATGCGCCAACTAAAAGACATAGGGTATCAGAATGGATAAAAAAACAAGACCCATCTATTTGCTGTCTACAAGAGACTCATTTTAGATCTGAGGACACCTTTAGATTGAGAGTGAGGGGATGGAGAACTATTTATCATGCTCCTGGAAGCCAAAAGAAAGCTGGAGTAGCCATACTTATATCAGACAAACTAGACTTTAAATTAAAGGCGGTAACAAGAGATGAAGAAGGGCATTATATAATAATCACAGGGTCTATCCACCAGGAAGAGCTAACTATTATAAATGTCTATGCGCCAAATACCCGAGCCCCCAGATATATAAAACAATTACTCATAAACATAAGCAACCTTATTGATAAGAATGTGGTCATTGCAGGGGACTTTAACACCCCACTTACAGAAATGGATAGATCATCTAGACACACAGTCATAAAGAAACAAGGGCCCTGAATGATACATTGGATCAGATGGACTTGACAGATATATTTAGAACTCTGCATCCCAAAGCAACAGAATATACTTTCTTCTCGAGTGCACATGGAACATTCTCCAAGATAGATCATATACTGGGTCACAAAACAGCCCTTCATAAGTTTACAAGAATTGAAATTATACCATGCATACTTTCAGACCACAATACTATGAAGCTTGAAATCAACCACAGGAAAAAGTCTGGAAAACCTCCAAAAGCATGGAGGTTAAAGAACACCCTACTAACGAATGAGTGGGTCAACCAGGCAATTAGAGAAGAAATTAAAAAATATATGGAAACAAACGAAAATGAAAATACAACAATCCAAACGCTTTGGGATGCAGCGAAGGCAGTCCTGAGAGGAAAATACATTGCAATCCAGGCCTATCTCAAGAAACAAGAAAAATCCCAAATACAAAACCTAACAGCACACCTAAAGGAAATAGAAGCAGAACAGCAAAGGCAGCCTAAACCCAGCAGAAGAAGAGAAATAATAAAGATCAGAGCAGAAATAAACAATATAGAATCTAAAAAAACTGTAGAGCAGATCAACGAAACCAAGAGTTGGTTTTTTGAAAAAATAAACAAAATTGACAAACCTCTAGCCAGGCTTCTCAAAAAGAAAAGGGAGATGACCCAAATAGATAAAATCATGAATGAAAATGGAATGATTACAACCAATCCCTCAGAGATACAAACAATTATCAGGGAATACTATGAAAAATTATATGCCAACAAATTGGACAACCTGGAAGAAATGGACAAATTCCTAAACACCCACACTCTTCCAAAACTCAATCAGGAGGAAATAGAAAGCTTGAACAGACCCATAACCAGCGAAGAAATTGAATCGGTTATCAAAAATCTCCCAACAAATAAGAGTCCAGGACCAGATGGCTTCCCAGGGGAGTTCTACCAGACATTTAAAGCAGAGATAATACCTATCCTTCTCAAGCTATTCCAAGAAATAGAAAGGGAAGGAAAACTTCCAGACTCATTCTATGAAGCCAGTATTACTTTGATTCCTAAACCAGACAGAGACCCAGTAAAAAAAGAGAACTACAGGCCAATATCCCTGATGAATGTGGATGCAAAAATTCTCAGTAAGATACTAGCAAATCGAATTCAACAGGACATAAAAAGAATTATTCACCATGATCAAGTGGGATTCATTCCTGGGATGCAGGGCTGGTTCAACATTCGCAAATCGATCAACGTGATACATCACATTAACAAAAAAAAAGAGAAGAACCATATGATCCTGTCAATCGATGCAGAAAAGGCCTTTGACAAAATCCAGCACCCTTTCTTAATAAAAACCCTTGAGAAAGTCGGGATAGAAGGAACATACTTAAAGATCATAAAGGCCATTTATGAAAAGCCCACAGCTAACATCATCCTCAACGGGGAAAAACTGAGAGCTTTTTCCCTGAGATCAGGAACACGACAGGGATGCCCACTGTCACCGCTGTTGTTTAATATAGTGCTGGAAGTTCTAGCATCAGCAATCAGACAACAAAAGGAAATCAAAGGCATCAAAATTGGCAAAGACGAAGTCAAGCTTTCGCTTTTTGCAGATGACATGATATTATACATGGAAAATCCGATAGACTCCACCAAAAGTCTGCTAGAACTGATACATGAATTCAGCAAAGTTGCAGGATACAAAATCAATGTGCAGAAATCAGTTGCATTCTTATACACTAACAATGAAGCAACAGAAAGACAAATGAAGAAACTGATCCCATTCACAATTGCACCAAGAAGCATAAAATACCTAGGAATAAATCTAACCAAAGATGTAAAAGATCTGTATGCTGAAAACTATAGAAAGCTTATGCAGGTAATTGAAGAAGATATAAAGAAATGGAAAGACATTCCCTGCTCATGGATTGGAAGAATAAATATTGTCAAAATGTCAATACTACCCAAAGCTATCTACACATTCAATGCAATCCCAATCAAAATTGCACCAGCATTCTTCTCGAAACTAGAACAAGCAATCCTAAAATTCATATGGAACCACAAAAGGCCCCGAATAGCCAAAGTCATTTTGAAGAAGAAGACCAAAGCAGGAGGCATCACAATCCCAGACTTTAGCCTCTACTACAAAGCTGTCATCATCAAGACAGCATGGTATTGGCATAAAAACAGACACATAGACCAATGGAATAGAATAGAAATCCCAGAACTAGACCCACAAACGTATGGCCAACTCATCTTTGACAAAGCAGGAAAGAACATCCAATGGAAAAAAGACAGTCTCTTTAACAAATGGTGCTGGGAGAACTGGACAGCAACATGCAGAAGGCTGAAACTAGACCACTTTCTCACACCATTCACAAAAATAAACTCAAAATGGATAAAGGACCTGAATGTGAGACAGGAAACCATCAAAACCTTAGAGGAGAAAGCAGGAAAAGACCTCTCTGACCTCAGCCGTAGCAATCTCTTACTCGGCACATCCCCAAAGGCAAGGGAATTAAAAGCAAAAGTGAATTACTGGGACCTTATGAAGATAAAAAGCTTCTGCACAGCAAAGGAAACAACCAACAAAACTAAAAGGCAGCCAACGGAATGGGAAAAGATATTTGCAAATGACACATCGGACAAAGGGCTAGTATCCAAAATCTATAAAGAGCTCATCAAACTCCACACCCGAAAAACAAATAACCCAGTGAAGAAATGGGCAGAAAACATGAATAGACACTTCTCTAAAGAAGACATCCGGATGGCCAACAGGCACATGAAAAGATGCTCAACGTCGCTCCTCATCAGCGAAATACAAATCAAAACCACACTCAGATATCACCTCACGCCAGTCAGAGTGGCCAAAATGAAGAAATCAGGAGACTATAGATGCTGGAGAGGATGTGGAGAAACAGGAACCCTCTTGCACTGTTGGTGGGAATGCAAATTGGTGCAGCCGCTCTGGAAAGCAGTGTGGAGGTTCCTCAGAAAATTAAAAATAGACCTACCCTATGACCCAGCAATAGCACTGCTAGGAATTTATCCAAGGGATACAGGAGTACTGATGCATAGGGGCACCTGTACCCCAATGTTTATAGCGGCACTCTCAACAATAGCCAAATTATGGAAAGAGCCTAAATGTCCATCAACTGATGAATGGATAAAGAAATTGTGGTCTATATACACAATGGAATACTACGTGGCAATGAGAAAAAATGAAATATGGCCTTTTGTAGCAACATGGATGGAACTGGAGAGTGTGATGCTAAGTGAAATAAGCCATACAGAGAAAGACAGATACCATATGGTTTCACTCTTATGTGGATCCTGAGAAACATAACAGAAACCCATGGGGGAGGGGAAGGAAGGAAAGAAAAAAAAAAAAGAGGTTAGAGTGGGAGAGAGCCAAAGCATAAGAGACTGTTAAAAACTGAGAACAAACTGAGGGTTGATGGGGGGGTGGGAGGGAGGGCAGGGTGGGAGGGAGGGCAGGGTGGGTGATGGGTATTGAGGAGGGCACCTTTTGGGATGAGCACTGGGTGTTGTATGGAAAGCAATTTGACAGTAAATTTCATATATTAAAAAAAAAAAAAAAAAAAGGATACCTGTCTTTCCAAAAGAGGTTAGAGTTTAAGACTACCCCCATTAGAAGGAAAGCACTAGACCCACTGTTCAGGAAGAACAATGGAATTAATTGTTTGTGTTTCAAGAGGTAAAAATAGGCCTCCTGAAAAAAAAAAGAAATAAAGAAAATAAAATAGGCCTCCTGATTTTTAGTTTGATATTAAAAAGAAAGATCCTACCCCCGTTATGTCTGAATGCCACAATGGAGTCTCAGGGTGAGAAATACTTTAGCGGCTTTGCATGAATGCACAGTGTGCCTTCATGAAGCAGTGCCAACACTGGCCCAGCAGAATCACTCCCACCAGGGCTGATGTAAGTGGGGACTAAGAAGTCAGATGCAGGACTTTTGGGAACCATATAAGCCTCTGAATTTGGATGCATTTGTTGATGTTGTTGGTTTTCTTTCTTTTTCTTTTTCTTTTTGTTTGCTTGTTTAAAATATGTAAAGTAGAGGCGCTCCGGAGTGACTCATGGTTTGTGAGATAGAGCCCCATGCTGGGCATTGGGCCTACTTAAAATTCTCTTTCTCTGTCTCTCACCTTCTGCCCCTCCCCCTCTGTGAATAAACTAAAATAAAAATAAAATAAAATATAAAACAAGTGAGGTAGAATCTGATCTAGAGGCATATGATATTGAATATCTCATCTATCTGGGATTTAGGTATTCCGTGTGTTTATTTTCATCTAATTTGGAAAAGGAAGAGAGATATGATTTTAATATCACCAAGAATAATGTAGAAAAATGACTTTCCCGTCACCTTTGTTTCACTGGCAGAAAAACACAGTCAGAAAGGGAGATAGAGAGAAACATTCCTATATTGAAGTTGGTCCTGGTGGTGAGAATGTCAGAGCACAGAGTTTAAGGTGACAGTAACAAAGAGTAAAGGAAGTAGAGTGAATCCCAGAAATTTTGAATAAGACAGAAAGAGGAACATAAAGTGAACCAGGGCTGAAGAGCTGATCCAAGTACTTAATAATAGAAGGATTCACTTGAGGTCTTTTTTTTAAAGTTTTTATTTACTTATTTTGACATAGAACACATATGAGCAGGAGAGGGGCAGAAAGAAGGGGGGAGAGAGAGAGAGAGAGAGAAAGAGAGAGAGAGAGAGAGAGAGAGAGAGAGAGAGAGAGAATTTTAAGCAGGCTCTGCACTGTCAGCACAGAGTCATGTGCGGGGCTCAAACTCACGAACCGTGAGATCATGACCTGAGCAGAAACCAAGAACCAGAAGCTCAAATGACTAAGCCACCCAGGCAATCCAGATCCACTTGGAATCTTAAGAGCAAGGAGCTCAAGAAACTATTTATTTGGTTAAGTTTTAGAGTATATATCTGAAGCTCAAAATACAGAAACAGTCATACTATCTAGGCATTTGATATCATTTTCCTGCTTCAGTTATTTATTTTTATTGAAAAAGCATAGTTGTCAGATGTGACTCTTTTACTGTTGAAAGAGGCTATGTATCTTACAGACCATATACTGTGCTTTGAATTTGTAGAGCAATTCTACTTATTTATTCATTGGCTTCAGCAAGGCCCCATTTTATTTTTATTTTTTTCTCCAAGTTATTATTTAAATTCTAGTTAGTTAACATATAGTGTAATACTGGTTTCAGGAGTAGAATTTAGAGATTCATCACTTACATTAAACACCCAGTGCTCATCATAACAAGTGCCCTCCTTAATACCCATCACCTATTCAGCCCCCCCCCCCCCCACCTTCCTCCATCAACCCTCAGCTTGTTCTCTATTGTCAAAAGTCTCTTATGGTTTGCTTCCTTCTTTCTTCATTTCCCCTTTCCATATGTTAATTTATTTTGTTTCTCAAATTCCATGTATGAGGGAAATCACATGGTATTTGTCTTTCTCTGACTGACTTGTTTCACTTAGCATAATACTCTCTAACTCCATCTATGTCATTGCAAATGGCAAGATTTCATTCTTGTTGGTAGCTGAGTAATATACCGTTGTACGTATATATCAATAAATGTATGTATATATAAAATAAATAAACTATTGGGACTTCATCATGATACAAAATCTTCCTTCTGGCTGAAGTAAACAACCAACAAAACTAAAAGACAACCTACAGAATTGGAGAAGATATTTACAAATGACATATCTGATAAAGGGTTAGTATCTAACGTGTAAAGAACTTATAAGACTCAATATCCAAAAGAACACAATCAGTTAAAAAATGAGCAGAAAATAAGAATAGACACTTCTCCAAATAAGACATCCAGATGGCCAACAGACACATGAAAAGATGCTCAACATCATTTATCATCAGGCAAATACAAATCAAAACTACAATAAGATATCACCTTATACCTGTCATTAAGACTACAATTAACAGCTCAGGTAACAGATATTGGCAAGGATGTGGAGAAAGACTAGGTACATGAAACAAGTGCTGGTGTGGATGCGGAGAAAGAGGATCCCTCTTACCCTATTGGTGGGAATGTAGACTGATGCAGCCACTCTGGGAAACAATATGGAGGTTCCTCAATAAGTTAAAAATACAACTATCCTCTGATTCAGCAATTGTACCAGTAGATATTTACATGAAGGTTATAAAAACTCTGATTTGAAGGGGGTCATAAATCCCAATGTTTGATGTTTGTAGCAGCATTATCAGCCAAATTATGGAAAAAGCCCAAATGTCCATCAACTGATGAATGGGTGTGTGTGTATATATATATATATATATATATATATATATATATATATATAACTCAGCCATAATAAAGAATGAAATCTTGCCAGTTGTGACAATGTGCATACAGCTACAGTATTACACTAAGTGAAGTAAGTCAGAGAAAGACAAGTACCATAGGATTTCACTCATATCTGGAACTTAAGTAACAAAACCAATGATCATAGGGGTAAAAATAAGAAAGGCAAACCAAGAAACAGACTTTTAAGTATAGAAAACAAATTGATGGTTATCAGAGGCAAGGTAGACGGGGGAGGGTTAAATAGGTGATAAGGATTGAGGAGGGCACTTATTGAGATGAGCATTGGGTGTTGTATGTAAGTATTGAATCCCTAAATTGTACACCTGAAGGTAGAAAAGAAGAAGAAGAAGAAGAAGAAGAAGAAGAAGAAGAAGAGGAAGAAAGAAAGAAAGAAAGAAAGAAAGAAAGAAAGAAAAGTGCTCATGTTAGATGTAAAGCATGAAAATATAATGCTCCATCATCTAGCATATAACTATGGCATATTGTAGGCACTCAACATAAGCTGCTTAAATTTCTCTTTGTGTTTAAAGAAATAATATGGACCCCAAAATCATGATTTTCCTCAGTTTATTATAATCCTATGAAAATATCTGGATATGTTCATAATTAGCAATTTCTGAAATCAAGATACAGTCTATCCCAACAAGGGCTGGAAAAAATGTCTATACAGGTTTTAAAAATGCATGGCCTTAAAATACTACTCAATTCAATTTATAATCTTTTAAGTGGCAGAAAAAATGTAAAGAAATAAAAAATTCATGATATTTAATATTTGTTTGGGGACTTGGGAGAGGAGTATATTTTGCAGGTCTGGTAAAACAAAAAGTTAATTAAGCCAGTAGAAACCTTATGTAATGCAGTGTCTGCTTACAAGTAAATGAATACCTTAACATACACATTGTTTGTTAATGCATTCTGTTGGGAATGAAAAAAAAATCAGAGCTTTTAAACAGGCTTGGGACTTACCAAAACAGCTTCCCCCCTGCACCCCCGCTAGAACAGCTAAATAAATATCCACCTAGTATATTTTATAAAGTAGATTGCATTGTTTGTGAGATTTTCACCTATTGTTCAAAAAGGCACCATTTAAAAAATCATATCTGGCTGATTACAATTAGTTTACATATTAATCTGAAATAGTTACAAGTTCAGGCTTGCAACATTGATAACAACACTTAGGATGATGACGGTGATGCCGAAGAGACAGAGATGATGATATTGATAGCTAATACTTACGGTATGCATAGTGTACCTTATGGCAAGCCTTTGGCAGAGATGCTAGAATATCTCACTTCTCAAAACAAGAAGGGAGGCTGAGATTCAGTGAATAAACTGCTTGATGTTACACATGAAATTGTCGACTGGAGCTAGAATTTGTACTGCGTCTACATAACTCTGAAGCCTGTGTGTTTACCTAAAACCAAATGCAATTTTTGTAATAGTATTTATATCCCTTTATTCTCTGGTGATCCATGAAGTTACATTGCCTGTCTAACTTTCAAATAACTTTTCTGGTCTGGTTTTTAACATTAACATGATGGGATTAGAATGCCATGAAGTCTAGATACAAAGTTACATATACAATGAAAGGCTAATACTGACTGCACAAAAAGTTTATAAATTTGTTTTCAGATTAACTAATTTTAGTTCACCACAGATTTGAAATAGGTAATGTTGTCTAATTAGCTAATAACTATTGTTTACTATGTGTGCATATGACCCGATACTACATTAGAAGCTCTAAACCCATTTCAATTAGAAATAACCAGCATCCATTTTGTAGAAGAGACAATTAAAGGACTCATGTTTAGTTAGTTAATTTGTTTATTTGCTTATTTGGTTGGTTTTAAACATAATGACACAAGATTCTAGGACTGTAAATGGCAGCTGTAGGATTCAAACACATTTGACCACAAAATCCTTGCTCTTTAACCTATGCTATATTTTCTTCCTTAATCGTACAATAATGATCTTTAAAGAGAGCACAATTTTGTATAGAACACACAGAATATTTCATATTATTATGAATTTAGTTCCATAGGAGTTCCATAAGAGGAAACAAAACAAACAAACAAACCAAAAACGGACTGGTGAAAACCCAAGAAACTTAGAACAACAAAGTTTGGAATGGGTACTGAGTCTAGCAAAATGTACAAAGAGGTTAACACATGCTTTCTAGTTGAAATCAGGACAAGGGTAACCTTGAAATCAAGGAAACAGGAAAGAACAATTTCTGTGGTGCTACAGCAGCCTTCTTAAAGGAGAAAGTTTTTCAATTATATCTGAGTCATATGATTAGATTTAGTTACATGACCTTAGAGTTGTAGACCTTTAAGGGATTGAGTTTTCTCATCTAAAATGAGATGGATAATGTTTCTGATGCTCTCCTAATATGGCTCAGGATAATGCTATAGTATATGTAATCAGTTCACACAGTTGGTATTGGTAAGAGTCACTAAGACTCATCTAGTTCAATTCCATATATGATGGTGACTTCATTTTGATACCCCTCTGTCATGAATTAGTGAGAGTTGACTTTAGTAGATAAAAGCCCAAGTTTCCAACCTCAACTCTTATGTGACTTTGAGCAAAGTTTTTAATATTTTTGAGTTTGCATTTTTCTATGAAAAATAAAGAAGGTAATACACTGACTGCATTCTATACACTTCAAACCTTAGCACTCTCTCTTGCCCACAGTGGGCAATCAAAAATTGTACTGATAATGATGATGATGCTATTGATAAGGATGATTACGACTGTGAGTTATCTGTAAGTTATTTATCTGACTTGGCAGTAGATTTCTTGCTGACCAATATCTTTTCCTTGTGCTATAAATTTCTTTCATTAGGTTAACTTAGACAGCATAATATCCCTTCTATCCCACTCCCTCCTGGTTAGCTTCTTTCTCAAAAAATATATACATAATTGTACCCTTTATCCACTCATTTTATTTGTGACTATCATCCTCAAGTTTGACACACTTCATTATTCCAGCACTTAGAGATAGACTTTCACAACTATTTAAAAGAAAACAATTGCTTTTCTCAATATTTAATTCTAAGGAAGACTTTCCTCTCCATCGCTGTGCCAATACTTTGAACATAATTTTATCTTAATGAATGTATAAAATATGGTCTGTCTCCTCATAGTATCACCTTTAACATTCTAATAATGCCATACTTAAAAACATTCACTGAATAATGTCTAAGTTGTTTTTAACACATAATATTAGAATGGACTAAACATAGAAAGAAACAGTTGGCTTTTTGAGTGCTAAGTTGAGACAGAGAAAGTTAATGGAAAATTGCAGGAAAAAGTTCATTACAGAGAGGAATCTTTCCTGTCTTACCTCAATAAAGACATAGAGTTGATTATCTTTCAGAAGATATATGAATAAATCAACTTCATATTCATTCTATTTGCTTCTGACCAGGCATAACAGCAGTGTCTTTAGTTACATGAAAGTAACTGAAAGATGTTCAAAAGTTGAAAAGTTAGTGTATTAAAATTTGTGATATTAGTTTTTTAAATATTTTATTTATACCAAAATATTATTTTTATTTTACATTTTATTATAATTTTATCTGATCTTCTTAGAAGCAAACTCATTGATAATATTTTCTTTTTTTATGTGTGTATATATATATATATATATGTATATATATATATATAGAGAGAGAGAGTGGGGGGCATGGACAGGTGAGTGTGCAAGTGGGGGAGGGGCAGAGAGAAAACAAGAGAGAATTCCAAGCAGGCTCCATGCTGTCAGCCTGGAGCCAGACTCAGGGCTCTATCTCATGAAACATGAAATCATGACCTGAGCAGAAATCTAGACTTGGATGCTTACCAGCCTGAACCACCTAGGTGCATCTTCATCAATAACCCTTTCAAAATCAACTTCTACTTTAATGTTTTTTGGGGGGAAAAAAACTACATTAAACATGTTTATTGAAGTCCACAGTTTTTCTTTCTTTGCCTTAGGCTCTATTACAGCTCTGCATAGCACTGTTGGGTCCAGTATATTGGACATTTTCATTTTATTGACTGTGGATTGTTTTACATTCATTTTGAACTGTTTTAAGTAGTGTATTTAAATTATTATAAATCTTGATTTCTGATTTTGGGAGGACATCTGAAATTTTATGCCTGAAGTAAGTTCTGTATTGTCTCAATCAGATTCCAGACTGAGTTCCAGGTCCTTAATTTTTAAGAGACCCAAACAAAAAATCCAATCTTTCTAACTGACAACATATCACAGGGATAAGTCAGTCAATACAGTGGAAGATGTATTCAGTTTCTAGACAGTTAAGTTGTGAGCTCCTGATCTGACAAAAAGCCAGCCTGTGGGTGGCTTGCCTAACAGCCTACATATTTTGAATCTTCTTTTTTGCGTCACATAGCACAGTGATTAAAGAATTATAAGTGATTAATGATCATCTCAGAGCTGAATAAATTAAGTTATTGTAACAAATATTGAATAAATCAATTGATTTATTATGGTAGCTGTTCCAGAGCAAAGCTGAAGTAGTCAGACTGATGACATTTTTATTTCACAGTCAAACCACTGTAAAAATGAGGAAGAAATAATAACCTCTTTATACTTAAATACTCAATTACTGTATCTAGTCTCCAATTTAAATGGCAAAAAAGTGATCTAACGTGAAGAGAAAACTAAATATCATCTCAAACAAATCCTATAGCAACTCTAAATGTATTAATTGATCTCAGTTCCTTTTCTATGATGAAATACCTCTAATGATATCTTTTAAGTTTAGACACTAACCTAAAAAAAAAAGTTACTTATTGCTTGATACAATGCTTATCAATAAAAATTTACCGAATCAGAGCATGGGCTAATAAATTAAGTAATATCTAATCCTCACAAGTAATTATTAGTCCATTAATATTAAAAAGATGAAGCACTATGAACTTAAATTATTAAATGAATGGCAAAGAAATATATTTCTATTCATGGCCTCATGAAAAACTATTTCCAAAATTTTTTAATTTTAAAATTTAATGTGTATTTAAAAGAATACATATATTCTGAAATATGCATGTGTTTATAACTGCATATGTTTATATAAATATACATAAAATAAATATAAAATATGCATGCATATAAATTAGTTATATATATTGATATAGGTGATTTTATTATGGAAGGCTTTAGTCATTTATTAAATGAGGGTCTAGTTTAAGGATCTTCAGTTTTAATAGTTGCATGGAGGGTATGTGAAGGATCAAAGGCAGACATAAAATCATGTAAGGTACAATGGTTAAGTCATACCTTTTGTTAATTATATTTGTATCTATATTTGAGATGAGATTGAATAGATGATATATTTTGAGCATCTTTTACATATCCAGTACTATTCTAGAACCTTACATACTTATTTAAATACATTTGTTTGGAGAGAAAAATGGTGAAAAGTATACAGACTGGGCTCAAAACCCGCAAAAAGAGCAAAAAGAGCAAGCCGAAAGAAATACAAAGTATATAGGGGATAAAATTGCAGGCATCTGTTTAAATAGAACAAAAAACAAAAAAAAATTATAATATCAAAATATACTTTTTTCCAAGTTTTTATTTAAATTCCAACTAGTTAACATACAGTACAATATTAGTTTAAGATGTAGAGATCAGTAGGATTCGTCACTTAGGTACAACACCTGGTGCTCATCACCGACACATAACCTCCTTAATACCCATCACTTATTTAACCCATCCCTCCACCCATCTCCACTCCAGTAACTATCAGTTTGTTCTCTAGAGTTAAGAGTCTGTTCCTTAGTGTGCCTATCTCTTTTTTTCCCCTTATGTTTATTTGTTTTGTTTCTTAAATTCCGCATGAGTGAAATCATATGTTGTTTTTCTCTGACTGACTTATTTTGCTTAGCATAATACTCTCTAGCTCCATCCACATTGTTGCAAATGGCAATATATCATTCTTTTTTATGGTTGAGTAATATTCCATTCTGTATATATTCCATTACACCCCCCCCCACACACACACACACACACCGTATTATTTTTATCCATTCATCAGTCCATGGACATTTGGGCTTTTTCCATAATTTGAATATCACTGATAATGCTACTATAAACATTGGAGTGCATGTACCCCTTTGAATTAATATTTTTGTATCCATTGGGTAAATACCTAGTAGTGCAATGCTGGATCACAGGATAGATCTATTTTTAACTTTTTGAGGAATCTCCATACTGTTTTCCTCAGTGGCTGCACCAGTTTGCATTCCCGCCGAACATGTAAGAGGGTTTCTTTTTCTCCACATACTCGCTAGCACCTGTTGTTTCCTGTGTTGTTAATTTTATCCGTTCTAACTGATACGAGGTAATATTTCATTGGAGTTTTGATTTTTATTTCCCTGATGCAAAATACACTTTTAAAAAGATTTAGAAACGCAGAATTTTGGAAATGTTGATTTACTAGAAAAAGAGCAAGAGATAGATTATGCAAAGAAAATTCAGAAAAATAAGAAATTACATATATAACATATATGAAAATGGATTTCAAGTTCTAGGTAGAAAGCGGGAAGATATGCCAGCTCCATTCTCTCAACACCAAGAAGTAAAGATAAATGACAATATCTTACTTTAAAGTCATTATAAATCTATGAAAGCAATGAGGACAAGACAATTGGAATTTCAGAAAGGGGAAAGTTGTTCTGAGATGGGCAAATAATTACTGGCAATTTTCTGACTTGAAAAATATGTTGACTCTGAGTTCAGGCTGAGGATTTGCTTTTCTCATTCAAAGGAACTATCAGTGGGAAAAAAAAATCTAAGAATTTTAATAGTTGTGTGGGGTTTGCCTAACAATCTGGAAACTTGAGGGTGGCACAGAAACACTTGTATCTCTTCATGAAATATTTGCTGAGTTTGGGGCTGCAAATGGGAGTGTGTGGGGGACTAGGCAAAAGGTTTTTAAATGTTAAACTGAAACCTGTCAAAAGCCTATAGTGCTTAGAAGACAATATGTTGCTGGAAGGGGAAGTATTCTTTAAACACACAATTAAAGGCAGGAATTTAAAGAGATAACGTTAAATTTTCCACCAGACAGAAGTGAATAGTTCACAGTCTTTCAAACTGAAGATAAAGAAACCCAACAGGTTCTCAATTAAGAGACTAGAATTAAACATTGATACAAAATTATTAAAAAAAGTAATAAACAAGTAATGGATAGATTAAAACTTCAACTAAAAGCCCATTTCAGCTCAGATCTTAAGGTAATCAGTTCTTCAATATCTTGGACTAACAGACACAAATGAGAATCTTCTCTGGAAGAAAATATCATCCAGAACAATTGCAGTTATTTTATAAAAGAAAAATATTTAATATTTTCTTTATTAAAAAGAAAATATTCTTTTTAATATTTTAAAAAGCACGGCTGACATATGAAAGTGAGGAAAATATAATAAAATTTCAAAATTATTTGATTCCTTTTGTTTATCAGAAAAGGTCTTAAAATAATCATAATTTATGTTAAAGAAAATAAAGAAAAATATCAACAAAATGATGAAATCATGGATAATTTCAACAAAAATTGGTATCTGTAAGAATTAATGAAATGGGCATTTAGAACCAAAAAATACCATAACATCTATTAAGGACTTATTTCATATATATAAAAACAGATTTGTCACAGCAGTAGACAGGATTACTGAATGCAAAGTCCAGAATGTAACCAAAGTGAAGCAAAAGCCAAAGCATAGCAAATATTTTGTACACAGTCGAGTCTAATCTATGTAAAATTGGAGGTACAGAAGGACTTGAGAGATTATAGGATATAGTCTATGAGCCCATAATGACAGAAATATTCAAAACTTATCTATAGAATGTACACAAAATGAAGTGATAAGGGAATTTAAATGTTTCACTACAAAATCAAAAAGAAACTAAACAAAAAAGAACATAGTAAAGGAATAAATAAGGAGCAAAACGTTACAAGGCATATAGAAACTAAATAGTAAAATGACAGAAGTGAACCCCCTCTTACTAGCGCTTTAAATATAAATGGGTTAAACTCTCCAATCAAAATACATACACTGGGAGAATGGATAAGAACATATGATTCAACTCTATGCCATTTACAAGATACTCATTTTAGATCCAAAGACACAGATTGAAAGTGAAAGGATAGAACAGTAAATCCCATACAAACAATAACCAGAAGAGAACATGGGAGGGCTATACTATCAAAGAAAATATACTTTAAATTAAAAAGAAAGTTATAATGGACAAAGAATGACATTGTATATTAAATAAAATTCAATATAGCTATAAAATATAATCATAAACATTTATACAACTAATGATGGCTGAGAAAAATATATGATGAAAATCTGTTAGATTTGAAGGAAACACCAGTTGGAGACTTCAATATCCCACTGTCAATGACGGATAGAACAACCAAAAAAGTAGGAAAATCTAGAGTACTTAGCACAGTAAACCAGCTGAGCCTCATAGGCATATAAAGCACGTGCTATTCAAACACTTAACATTAAAAAATAAAATAGATCTAAAATCAACAACAGGGGCACCTGGGCAGCTCAGTTGGTTAAACCCTGAATTCAGCTCAGGTCATGATATTGTGGTTCATGAGTTTGAGCCCCACGTTGGGCTCTGTGCTGACAATTCAGAGCTTACATCCTGCTTCAGATTCTGTGTCTCCCTCCCTCTCTCTTCCTCTCTCTTTCTCTCTCCCTCTCTCTCTCTCTCAAAAATAAACACTAAAAAAAAAAGTTTAAAAATAAAAAATAAAATCTACAACATAACTTTACAACTTAGGGAGATACAGAAGATTTAAACTAAACCCAAAGCTAGCAGAATAGAGGAAAAATAAAGATTAGAGTATAACTAAATGAAATAGAGAATAGAAGAACAGTATAGAAAATCAATGCAAGCGAAGTTTTTTTCTTTGAAAATATCAACAAAATTGATAAACCTTTGGTGAGATGGGCTAAGAAAAAAAGAGAATACACAAATTTCTCATGTCAGAAATGAAAGTGGGAGCATTATTAATGATTTTATAGAAATAAAAATATATCATGAGAGTACTATGAATAACTGGATGAAGTAGACATTCCAAGAAACACAAAACCTTCCAAGACTAAATCATGAAGTTGGGGCACCTAGGTGGCTTATTTGGTTAAGCATCCAAATTCATCTCAGGTCATGATCTTGTGGTTCATGAGTTTGAGCCCCACATTGGGCTCTGTGCTGACAGCTCAGAGCCTGGAGCCTGCTTAGGCTTCTGTGTCTCCCTCTCTCTATCTTTACCTCTACACCACTTGCTCTCTCTCTCTCTCTCTCAAAAACAAACATTAAAAAAATAGACTTCAACAGTTTAAAGAAAGCATTAAAAAAGATTAAATCATGAAGTAGAAAATCTGAATAAACCTATAACTAGTAAAAAAATATTGAATTGATAATCAAAAATCTCCTGACAAAACAAGTTCTGAACCTGTTTAACTGATGAGTACTACCAAACACTTAAGGAACTAATAGTTATCCTTCCAAAACTTCCAAAAGCTGAAGAGGAAGGAATACTTCTTAACTCATTCTATGAGGTCATTATTACCTTAATATCAAAACTTGACAAAGATGTTAGAAGAGAATAAAACTACAAGGTAATATCCTTTATAAACACTGATAAAAAAAACATCAAAATACTGGAAAACCAAATTCAGCACCATATTGAAAACAAATTTAATTGCAAGATTATACACTATGACAAGTGTGATTTTCTCTTGCAATGCAAGGATGGTTCAACTTATGAAAATTTATCAGTGTAATAGACCACATTATTAGAGTGAAAGAAAAAAACACATGATGATCTTAATTGATGGAGAATAAGCATTTGAAAACATTCAAAATTTCATGATAAAAACACTAAAAACAACCAGAAAGAAAAGGAAACTGACTCAACACAGTAAAAGCCACATACATACAAAAAAAAAAAAAAAAAAAAAAAACATAGCAAGCATCATACTTACTGAAAGTTTTGCTTCTAACATCATGTCTGTTTCTATCACTTCTGTTCAACATAATACTGCAAGTTCGAACCAGAGCAATTAGGCAAACGAACAAAAAAACAAAAAACAAAAAACAAAAACATGCTGAAAACAAAACAAAACAAAAATGCAAAAATAAAAACAAACAAAAAAAAATAAACCCCACCAATTTGGAAGGGAAGAAGTAAAATTATCCCTATTTACAGATGATATGATCTTATATGTAGAAAACCCCTAAGATTAAAAGGAAAAAAATTAGAAGTAATAAATTTACTTAGCAAAGTAGCAGGATACAAAGTCAACACACAACTGTCAATTGCATCTGTATACACTAATAATGAACAATCTGAAAAGGAAATTATGGAAGCAATTTTATTTATAATAGACACAAAAAGAGTAAAATACTTGTGAATTGATTTAACCAAGGTGGTCAAAACTTGAACAATGAATACTAAAAAAACATTGCTTAAAGAAAAAATTGTATATTAAATGGATATACTTCATGTTCATAAGTTGTAAGTATTGTGATCTACAGATGCAATGAAATACCCATTAAAATCCCATGATTGTTTTTGAATAAATAGAATAACTCATCCTAAAATCCATATAGAATAACAAGGGACCCCAAATACACAAAACAACTTTGAAAAAAAAAAGAACAAAATTAAATTATTTACATTTCCTGATTTCAAAAGTTACCACAAAGCTACAGTATCAAAACAGTGTGGTTCTAGCATAAAAGTAGACATAGAAACCAATGGAATAAAATAGCCAATCCAGGAATAAGCCCTTGCATATATGGTCAAATAATTTTTGACAAAGGTGCCAAGACTATTTTCAATAAGGGTGCTTAGAAAATTGGATATCCACATGCAAAAGAAATAATTTGCACCCTTACCAAATACTATATACAAAATGACTCGAAATGATTTAAGACTTAAGTTACAACTTAAATTATACAATTCTTAGAAGAAAACACTAGTATAAAAACTTAATGACATTAGGGGTGCCTGGGTGGCTCAGTGGGTTAAGCGGCCAGCTTCGGTTCTGGTCATGATCTCGTGGTCCGTGAGTTCAAGCCCCACGTCGGGGTCTGTGCTGACAGCTCAGAGCCTGGAGCCTGTTTCGGATTCTGTGTCTCCCTCTCTCTGACCCTCCCCTGTTCATGCTCTGTCTCTCTCTGTCTCAAAAATAAATAAACGTTAAAAAAAAATTAAAACTTAATGACATTAGACCTAGCAATAATTTCTTAGAGATGACAGCAAAGACACAAACAACAAAGAAAAAAAATATACATACTAGATCTCATGAAAATACTAAAATTTTGTGCACCAAATGGTACTCTCAACAGAGTAAAAAGACAACCTGCAGAATGAGAGAAAATATTTGTAAATCATAGATTGTTAAGGGGTTAATGTCCAAATAGACAGCAAACTCCTAAACTCAACAACAAAAGCAACTTAATTCAAAAATGAGTAAAGGACTTAAATGGCTATGTCTCTCAAGATACACACATGGCCTATAATCACACACACAAAAATGCTCATCATCATTATTCAGAAAATGCAAATGAAAACTATAATGAGAATCCACCTCACACCCATTAGAATGGCTACCACTATTTTTTTTTTATTAAAAAAAGACAGAAAAGAGCAAAAATGGTGAGGCTGTGGAGAAGTTAGAACCCTCAGGCTCTGTTGGTAGATATGTAAAATGGTAGAGCCAACAGTGTAGCAGACAGCATGATCGTTCCTCAAAAAATTAAAAATAGAATTACCAAGTGACCTAGCAATTCCACTTCTGGAAATATAACTAAAAGAAGTGAACACAAGGCCTCAAAGAGATATTCGTGCACCTATATTCATAGCGGAATTATTCCCAATAGCTAAAACATAGAAGCAATCCAAGCGTCCAAGTATCCATGGGAAGGTGAATAGATGAGCAAAATGGAGCATATACATTCAATGAAACGTTATCCGACCTTATAAAGGAAGGAAATTCTGACATATGCTACAACGTGATTAAATCTTGAGAACATTATGCTAAGTGAAATAAGCCAGTCACAAAAGGACAAATACTGTATGATTCCACTTCTATGAAATATTTAATCAAACTCATAGAGATAGGATGTGGAGTGGTGGTTACCAGGAGCTAGTATGGGGGAGGAAAGGAAATAGGGAGGTATGTTTAATGACTATATAGTTTGAGTTTGATATGATGAAGAGAATTATGGAAATGCATAGTTGTGGTGGTTTCACAACATTATGAATACTCTTAGTACCTCTGAACCAAATACTTAAAAGTGATTAAGTAGGTAAATTTTGTGTTATGTGTATTTTACTACATTAAAATTTTTAAAAATTAGGTTACTTGCAAATATTAATAATTTTAATAAATTCTGAGCAAGACTGACTAAAAAAATGGAGAAAAAACAAGTAATCAGTATTTTGGTATGAAATAAAAAATCACTAGCAATTCAACTGACTTGAAAGAAATAGGAAAATAAATTTATAATGATTTTTATGCCAATGAATTCAACAGCTAGAAAGCCTTGAAAAAGTTAGATAATAATAGAATGAATTGTCCTGTACTGATTAACGAAGTGTATCTGTAATTAAGTGAAAATCCAAATAAAACCAAAAATAAAAGATTGTGCTTAATAAACTCATTAAGCAAACTGAACTATATACAGATATATCAACAGAATTGACACAAAAATCACTGGTATTATTTATATTATCAAAATACAATGAGGTAAATAATAAGCATACAGTATATATAATAGTATAAGAAACAATGAAGTACTTATAAATAAACTTACAGACAATTCTAAAACATTATTAAGGGTATTTTTTAAATGTTATTTTAGAGAGAGAGATTGAGAATGTGAGGAGAGGAGAGGGCCAGAGAAAGAGAATCTCAAG
Source organism: Panthera uncia (assembly GCF_023721935.1). Taxonomy (NCBI): domain Eukaryota; kingdom Metazoa; phylum Chordata; class Mammalia; order Carnivora; family Felidae; genus Panthera; species Panthera uncia. Next base: position 36,190,431 of record NC_064807.1, read on the forward strand.
CAGGCTTCATGTACAGCAGTGTCTAATGTGGGGCTTGATCCCAAAACCCTGAGATCATGACCTGAGTTGAAATCAAGAGCCCAATACTCAAAAGACTGAGTCACCCAGGAGCCCCAATTACGGGCAACGTATAAAAAATTAAATAAATGCATGGACAACCATGCTCATGGACTGTAACACTGATTTCTCTCATTACAGAGCCCTAGAATCAATAAAATCTTCAGGAAGGAAGGAAGGAAGGACAGATGAAAACCATTGAGTTGCATTCTTATATTAAAGGAATATGACTGGGCATAAGATAGACTTCATTAGTTAAGACTGATAAAGATCAGAAAGAGAAAATAGGGGAAATTCTATATTCAATATTTTAAGTCCCCATCCCCAGTTGATAGATATCAAACATCTATTATTCAAACAGTTCTTTTAGTTAATTTCTATAGTTAGAAAAGAAAGCAAGCTAAAACTCTTTGAAGTTTCATTGAGATAAATGACTCATATGTTCATGAACAGCCACCTCAATATATATCGTAAATATATGTTATTTAATATTATTAATAACTAATATATAATATAATATTTAATGTTATAATTGAGATGGTAATAATATTTAATATATTATTTAATTATAGTATATAATATATTAAATATATATTAAAATATATATTTTTTTAAATTTTAGAGAGAGAGCACATGAGCAAGGGAGAGAGGCAGAAGGAGAGAGAAAGAAAGCGAGAGACTGGGCTCCTGGGTGACTCAGTCAGTTGAGCGTCCAACTTTAGCTCAGGTCATGATCTGCCCGTTCGTGGGTTTGAGCCCCGCGTCGGGCTCTGTGCTGACAACCCAGAGTGTGGAACCTGCTTGGGATTCTGTGTCTCCCTCTCTCTCTCTGCCCCTCCCTCACTCACACTCTTGTTTCTCTCTCTCTCTCAAAAATAAATAAATATTTAAAAAAATTAAAAAGAAAGAAAGAAAGAGAATCTTAAGCAGGGCCCATGCGTAGTGCAGAGCCCCACATGAGGCTTAATTATGATCTGAGCTGAAATCAAGAGTCAGATGCTCAACCAACTGAGCCACTCAGGCACCATCGATATATATGTGTATATATATATATATATATATATATAAATATATATATATATACATATATATTTTAATAATGAAAAAAATATTAATTGAAGTAAGTAGAACAGAAGCATTTAATTACAATGTTGTTGTTTTTTTCTATTTTCAGAATATAAGAAGATTATTATACATTGGAAAACCTCAAACATGCTTTTATTTGCCTCCCCGTTTAAAGACCCCCTCACCTATCAGTCCCAATATAACCTGTTTGTTCTAACTATTTTAAAGTACTCAGTATTGTTTTCCAGATTTAATTTATGAGTTGTTTCTTTATAATTCAGAATCTCTCTCTCCCTTTCCCCCCTGGTTCTTTTAATGTAGAATTGATTTAATACATGGCAGTTAAAACCTTTGGCCAATTCACATAAGCTGAAATATAATTTGGTGTGTGAAGATACTGTGAGCAGTCTCCCTTCCATATTTGCCATAGCCTGCTATTTGTGAGAGCTCTCTTGATGGGGTTAAGTGTAGTTATGGAACAGAGAACCACAAAGATATTTGCTAGCACTGTTAAGAGAACATTCTGTTTCCACACACAGAAATCTCTTGCTGCCTAGAAGGAGAACATTTTACTCAGACCAATATTAGGTTTGATAACCTGTCATCTCCTTAGGTCATGTATTAGGCTGCTGTCTACATATTGGTAATTGTTGATAATATCATTATGATAAAAAGACATGTAAGTTTACTTAAAATTTAGAATGTTGTACTTTTGTTTATCTGTAGTTATTTTAAATTTGTACCATTCTAAGTAAGCCTATTTATGTATAATATGCACTGTGTATGTCAATTGTATACAGTTCAATTGTACTAAAATCTGGTTATGGTGATTAACAAAATGCTTAATTAAACTTTATACTGGTTGCATGGAAACTTCGTGTATTTTTTTTTTTAGCACGCAGAATAACTTTATCTGTTATAACACAGATCCTTACAGGTGTTTGGACTTGATCTTTAGAATGTGGTGATTTGCATGTGGTTAAGGGGTATTCATTTATTTACTTATTCATCTCTAACTTTTTTTTCTCCTGAACAAATATAATTTCTTGGATTACAGATAACAAAATATTATGAATCATCTTTGTGAATCATCACACACATCACAAATTGAAATGCATATTGTGTGTATCCACATGGTAATTATGAAGTACCTATACTTTAGGTAGCCCTCCCCCCCCCCCCGCCACACACACACCAAGAACACACTCACACAAGCATCCATATTCAGACTATCACCTCGATATTTGCTATATCTGCAAATTTCCAATGACAAATGAGAAGACATCACTCTGGTTCAGCAACTATTCCAATTCTCTTAAGAAATTGGCATGACTTTGAATCCAAAGAATATTTTTTTTGGTGGGATTTTCATTTAAACATCCAAATTTGAAAAATTATAGTGGCATAGTTATTTACACTGTTTTAGTATTAGGATAATTAAGTGAATCATTCTTGATAAATAGGCTTATGCTAAATGGTTACATTTATGTCATTAGGCATTAAATAGAACACAATGCAACATCAAGCAAAACATGCATAAGTTTTTATTTAAAAGAGAATTATAGGATTCAGAACTGATTTTCTGGTTTTTACATGCTTTACGAAAGCTTTATTTAGTATAAATTTATTAATTGGATAAAAAATAAAGAAATAAAACTGAAATAAATGGCCCTTCAAAAGATTATAAGAACCTGATCAATCTTCCAGTTGAAAAGCCTCTGGTACAATAGGAAAACTATGGCTCTGACATTATAAGAGGTTGATATACTCTTTCCACATTGTTGAGCAAATTCAGAAAAAGTGGTCTTGAACAAAGGGCAGAATAAACAATAATTTGTGGATTTGAATTTAGGTTCAACAAATAAACAGAAACCACAAAATTCCCAAACATTTTTGCTAAGTTACATAGAGATTAAAATTGTAGTTTTCTAGATGCAGTATACAGGGTTAGAATACTACTTTAAGAAATCATATGAAATAAAAATGTCAATGGGAAGATAATGAATTTATCCTAACTTTATGGCTGCTTAGGGCCTGTTTTGCTCATCATTATATTGCTAAAGCACAGTATAGGCCAAGCCAGGTGTTAATCATTCAATAAAAGCTGAATAAATGCATAAACAAGTCTATTTTTGTAAAGAACCAGATTCCAAAGGCAGAAAGATTTATAGTTAATTAATAGTTTCTTTACTTAGTCTTATTTTACTATTAGAACATTATTTAATTTCCCTGAACATTAAAATCTAAGCTGTAAAAATGTACATGATGATATAGAGATTCTAAGGTTGTTCGAAAGATGGATGGGGAAAGTGGCGTAACATTGTATGGGGGACTACCAATTAATGGCAATTTTGCACAGTTAATAGAGATATCATCACTATCATGCTGGGTGACTGGGAGTAACAGAGAGGACGTGTATGAAGTAAAGACACAGTGAAGGCCACTACCAAACAAAATCTGCTGCTTCTATGGACTCTAAGTTTGTGAAAAGCTGAGATGTTGTTTAGAACTACTCTCAAATTCAAAATTTTAATGCAGCTTTTCCTCTTATATCACAGAAACTAGAAGAGTTAGTTCAAGGAAAACGGGCAAATTTTTCTGCTAGAGGAGATTCAATATTAAATAATCTGAGGAACAACAGGGAGCTGTAGGTTCTAAATAGAACCTAGAATCTCGTCATGCTCTAACTCAGCAGAAAACTCTCCGACTAGAAAAAGTACTCAATTTTTTGGCCATTGTGCAGAAACCATCTGCCTCCATGGTCTTCCTGCCCACACGTGTCAGTCAGTCTTTTATTTTTTTCTTTGTCACCATCATAATTTTGTGATTTGGAAACAATCATTAAATTAATCACACCCAGACTCAGTGTTTAAAATATCCTTCCATTGCAGTACATGCATAAAGCTTTGTTTGAAGTTTATTCCTGTCATGGAAAGAAGGCATTTTAAAGAAAGATATTTACATTTCAAATAGACCTTTCCAATGCTTGTACTTTCTTCAGTCGTTTGTAATTCAATCAGTTGGATATGAAGTGCTGACATTGAAATGCAGAAGCAGAAAGTTCCTATTAACTCAACTTTTAAAAGTATCTAAATTAATGGGGCGCCTGGGTGGCGCAGTCGGTTAAGCGTCCGACTTCAGCCAGGTCACGATCTCGCGGTCCGTGAGTTCGAGCCCCGCGTCGGGCTCTGGGCTGATGGCTCGGAGCCTGGAGCCTGTTTCCGATTCTGTGTCTCCCTCTCTCTCTGCCCCTCCCCTGTTCATGCTCTGTCTCTCTCTGTCCCAAAAATAAATAAAAAACGTTGAAAAAAAAATTAAAAAAAAAAAAAAGTATCTAAATTAAATCTGGCCCTGCCTGGTCAGTAATGGATGTGCCTACCCTCAGAATACTGCCTGGACTTAAAAGGAGGTGCTTTTAAAATGGCTTGAAGTGCATAACAAAACATGTTTACACTAACACAAAAGAAAACAATCTTACTTCTAAAATTTCATGTACTATGAATTCAACCCATTTGTTATTTAAGAAGTCACTGAGGGATATGGAGAAAGGGGGTATAAATAATTGATTACCAGTGTGTATCTTCACATGAGGGAGAGGAGGTTGAGGAGTTCGTCCCTATTTTGTGAGCTGTAATTAAGTATTAAATAATTCATTGACGAGTCTATCTATATACATATGTAGGTATATATAAAATGTGTATGTAATATTGTGTATATAATGTGTGTATGTATAATATTATAATATATAGATGTGTTGTATTATGTAATATATATATGTTATCTGTGTGTGTGTGTGTGTGTGTGTGTGTGTGTATATATATATATAATGTATATATTTGGTGGAAAACAGCAAAATGGATTGAATCTCTTCTGGCAGTGTAGAAGTGAGTTTTCATCCATTTTCTTCAATTCCCATAACCCATTTGTCTAATGAAAGGTGGGTATTCAGTAAATATTTATTGAATGAGTGTTTGATGCCTTTTTAAGTGATTCCAGAATGGTAGGCAATTATTTTTGCTGATAGGTGACTGGCTGTTCATATCCACTACCTATGAATAAATTTGGGTAAATAGCTGTAGAAATAGAATGTTGCATAAAGGATAAAATAATTTGGCTGCATTTAAAAAAAAAGATAAAAGATAATACCCTGAAGATGAGCCACTGCTCAAGAACTCATTTCCTCCTGGTAAGTATCAGGAAAATCAGCCCTATAGTTGAAAGAAATGAGGCAGTACAAGGTTTTGAGAGAAATGTCATCAGTTCTGCAGTATAAAGCGAGCCAATAAAACTAATCTACACGGGGCTTTTAGATTTTGATTAGATTGTAGATTGCAAGCATTTTGTGAAGTTTTTGTAAAAATAGCAATTGATTTCCCCTCTAACCAAGCAATTTAATCTATGGTACAAGTCGCAAAGCCAGCTGTGGGACGGTGGGTTTCCCTGCAGGATCAGTGAGCTAGAAGCAATACACCTGCCACTAGGCTTCTAAAATAATCATTTGGCAAAGATAATTTTAATAGGCAGGAATAAAGGTTAACAGCTTTTGTTAAGGCTCTTTAGAGCTAGAATGGTTCAAGTGCCACATTCATCTCCCCACCCCTTCCTCTTTCAGACTTGTTTCATTCTGTGCTAAGCAGAAATTGAGACCAGCAGGTTTCAGTTAGACAGTTCATCATGCTGATTCAAATATGCATGTATTCATGCAGAATATATTTAATGTAGAGCATACACTGAGCACCATGCTAGAAAATGGGAAGTGAATATGAAAAAGCAGAAGAGCTTATACTAGTGGTTATATAAGCAAGAGGAAATGGGGGGAGCTGAATCTAATTTCAGTGGTCAGGCTGAGTGGAGAAGAACCCATGTATACATCTTGTTTTTTTCCTGGGAATGTGGAAATAGTGAGTGCTCAGAAAATCACACTGGACTAGAATCTGGAGATACAATTTCTATTGAATAGCTCTTTTCCAGCCATTGCTATGGCTATGGAGTAGTCCTTTGCCCGGGCTGCAGTGTTTCATCAGGAAAACACTTAGTCTTGTAGACTGTGCAAAGGAGGAGAAAAGGGACTGGACAAGAACTACTAGAGTAAAGATTAGAGAGTGGGAGGGGCAGGAGAAGATAGTTGACATGAACAGTGAGTTATACATTTCAATCCATAGCCATAACACAGTAGATTATTTTCACCATTGCCTCCTGGGGAGATGGGTAAATCCACTCTCCTGACTTCTTACTGGAAACCAGCACCACATAGCATTAAGAAAGAAAACGTGATTTAGCAATGCCACACACCTGCAGAATGCTAGGAACGAGTCTTCCATGAATTGTCATTGACTCTCCTTTATTCCTGATATTAATCAGGAATGTATTTTTCTGATACATAGTATGATACTATGATACATAGTATGATACATAGTATGATACATAGTATGATACTATGTATCAGGAAAATCACCTCTATAGTTGAAAGAAATGAGGCAGTACAGGGTTTTGAGAGAAATGTCATCAGTTACACATAGTTACATAAGCCTTTGTTTCCTTATTTGGTAACATGAAAAGAAAAACTTCTACCCCCAGTGTTTTAAGAGATACTATGAGGATTAACGGGTGACTTGATAATAATTTTAAACAATCATTATCATCATTATTATGTTAACCTATTACTTATTGAACCACTTAAAATATTTCAGATATGGGGTGCCTGGCTGGCTCAGTTGGTAGAGCGTGTGACTCTTGATCTCAGGGTCATGAGTTCAAGCCCTGCATTGGGTGTGGAACCTACATTAAAAAAATACTGAAGAAAGTTTTAAAAGAAGGAAAAAAAATTCAGATATTTTCAAGCATTTTACTGATATCATCTTAATAGATCATAACAAAAAAAAAAAACCCTATGCGGTAAAAGTTATTAATATTCCCATCAATGAACAAATTAATATTCCCATCAATGAACAAAAATAATGTTACTTTTTTGGGATCATGCAGGTATTAATTGTCAAAGCTGTTAAGTCAAAGTCAGATAATGTAACTCTAAATCCCATGTTCTTAACTGTTATGCTGATGAATATAGTATAATGAATATAATGATGACTATAAAATATTTTAACATACACTAAACAAAATGTAAAGTATCATTTCAATGCAAGTCAAATGTAGTATCATTTCAATTACCATGGGGAACAATACAGAAATTTTCCTATGGAATTCATCTCTTTTCTATGGTAAGACATACAAATATTAGAAATCAAGAGTAGGATGATGTTACAGAATTGTGTATAGAATAAATAGTGACCTACATGTTCACAGCTCTTGGAGGAACTTCAAGCTCTCAGAGACATAGGTTCTCATTACACTCTATTATTAGTGATTCCATCCAGGGATAACTCCCAAGTAGACTGGTACCTGAGAGGTGTGCTTTTCCTGAGTTCCTGGTTTATTTTCTCAAGGATATGACAGATTTTTTTTTTTTTTGTCCTTCTTTGTTTTGACTACAGGCAAGCTCAGAGCAAACGTCCCTGTTTCCTTCCTTTAGAAATTGTAACTAATTTTATGGAAAGCTTCCTTGAGTAGTAATTTTACCTTTGGTTTCAAATTAAATTGACATTCTATTTGTCCTTACCCCATATGTATTTATTAATGTATGTACTTAGTAAATTAAATACATGATTCATTTTCATGGTTGTTTTGCATTGTTCAATTATAGTATTGATTTTTCTCTATGTTCCAAAGATGGAGTAGCTCATAATTGAATAGATATTGTTCATCAATTCTTTCTCTAATACTGGCTTTCCCATATTAAGTGGAAATATTTCTTATTCAAAATAATGTTTGCTTCAGATGAAAAGGCCTATCAAGTCCTGGCATAATTCATAAGGAGTTTCAGAACTTTTATCAGATTTATTGCCTTTTAGCACAATGGTCTCTAAATTCTTTTGTAGAGCCCAACTGCAACTTATGGCCCAATTTAAGCTGCAGTTGGAAACCCATGGAGAGTATAAGCCTGAGGTAGACATGGGTAAAGCACAAACATGACAGATTTGGAAAGAGTCCAGACATGAGAAAAAAGATGTTAGAAGGCATGAAGGGACTGAAAGCATACTGAATTATGTTGCCGAGAGATCTAGTCTATTATGAAATTTTCTCTTCCTTTCAAATACATTATTTTTTTCCAGCAATGCAAAAAACAAATATTCATCACAAATTTTGACAGAGTATAGAAAAAGAAAACAACCCATATTCCCACCATCCAAAGACAATCTTTAATATTTATATATACAAGAATGACCTCCTATTCATCTCTCTTGTATCTTGAGTCCAAGTAATGTTAATTTGGTTGGCAAGTTTAAATACTGAGATATACTGCATTATCCAAATATTGAGTTTCAGATACCAGGTAATGAGATAGCAAGAGATTCATATAAAAATGTTGTCTGAATTTATTTGATTCCTAAATTCTATTATTGGGAATTCAAAGAGTGTAATTCTTAAATGAATTTTTTAAATATTTCAAGTATATGCATGTAAAAGTATAAAAAATAACAAACCACTGTGCAACATATGAACATGTAATATTGCTATAAAGTATATATTGCTTTCTTTTTAAACTTAGCATCATAAGCTCAATTGAACCGTGGTGGAATATGCCACAGTATGAAGTTTTTATATTTGCTTAATCATTTCCTTATTCTTGAATATTTAGTATATGCTTTCTGCCAAAAGTAATGTACTATTAGCTGTTCCATAATAAATTTTGTTTTTGTTTTTGTGTATCTTTTGCACTATTTTCTGAAGGTATTTTCCAAAATTAGGCTGCCAAGATCAAGAAATGCCAGTTCCTTATTTCCTTTACAGATTGCTTAAGATATTTTTAAATGATGTAATGATTTACATTCACATATTCAATTACAATACAGAAATTATGTATGTATGTATGTATATATATACACACATATATATATTCAGTATTATATATATTATATATCCAGTGTGTATGTGTGTATATATGTGTGTATATATATATATATATATATATATACTGATTTCCATCCTTCCCCATGCATAGTTTTTAACCATATGTTTCCTTCTTTTATCTTTTTAAATGAAAATCTGATGCTTATTATAATATGAATTTCCATTTTCACTATTATAACAATCAGTAATTCCAAAGTTGTATGGGATGGTTTATTAAAAATAAAAACATAGCATTAATAAGCAGAATTTTCTTTGTTGTTGGCTTCTAATAAAGTTCAGCGATTTGCCATTGAGTAATGTGGATCATTATTTTTCTGGAAATTAGTTATTTCATACCATTGTCTTTTCACAGAATTAATGATCTTTTTTTTTTTACTTTTTTTTTACATAATAGGGTGATGTAATGTCATAAACACTCAAATAACTTTAATTTATGCACTTTTTAACAGCTTGGATACAACGTAAAAAATGTATCAAGGTATACTCCATTGTTTAAAAATATCATTTCCTAAAGAAATCGATGTTTATTTCTATATGCTTATTAAAGACATACCACTATGTGCTATTTCATAGAAGTTTTTCAAGTTTTTTTTATTTAAATACTTTACAAAGTTTAGCTTATTTGTAATAAGCACATTATAAAAAATATATTAGTTACTTTATATAAATTATTTATAAAATATACCACATGGATTTTGAACATTATAAATTATGTAATACCTTTTTAAATTGCAGATGAATGACTAAAAGTAATTCAGAAATTTTATTTAGTATTATTGACACAATATAAATTCGCTTGAATTTTACATTTATGTCTTCACAGATTCTCTCTGCAGAGATTTCTAAATAAATATTTGGAATAAATTATTTTATTAACCTCAATACCCCCCAAATTTGATGCTTAACAAGATATTCTTGGCTGTCTCATGACACTTTTGAAAGTATAACTTGTCCTAGTCAGATCTGATTTATTCTAATAGAGACCTTTGTATGTCTTTTAATTATATCTCAAATGATTACTTGACAATTCATGTTTCAAACCATCTTTCTTTGATGCTGATTGGTGAAAAATGTTGGAATTATGAGACATTAAGAAGCCATTCTATGACATGCCCTGAAATTAATTAGAAGCCAAGTAATAATAAAATGCAATTAACTCAATGAATACAAATTTAAAAAAAAAATCATGTCATGAAAAAGAAAAAAAAAAAATAACATGAAGTCAGATGGAGAAATACAATGTTTCCTCCAGGAAGGAATGTATAAAAAACAGTCCCCTGACTCCTTCACTTTATCAATTCATATCGTCTTCAGCCATTTTAATTAACATGTTAATAAATTCCTGATAGATTTAATAGCAAGTGACAATCGCAAACTGCAAGCTGAAATAAAATCTAACACAGCGAATTTGTCACCTATAAAAAGTATTATTGCCCAGTCAACCATAACTTGCCCCACCCCCCCTTAAGGGAAAGGCTGCTATTTGGAAGAAGATTTAAGCTTTAGCCCCCACATATTAAGCACAATTAATGATCTATTTGCTTAGAAGCCATATATTAGCTCCAGTTTATCCATCCACTGGGTAAACGGTAGACAATACTTGGTCACTGTGATAGATCTGAATGCAAGCAAAAGCATCAATCAGTGTCGGCAGCTGATTAGTTGGTGTCTCTGACAGGCTCTTCCATCTCACTGAATGAAATCCAGCTGATTGCTCTCACTTCTCTCTCCATTGCCCTCTAAGCCACTATATTACATAGCTAATGCTGAGGGTGGAAAATTCCGTGTCAGCTAACAGTGAATTTCTCCCCTTTGCTTATTATTACATCCACCGTTGGTCTCCCGCTTCAAATTACGGAATGAAGCTGGTCAACAGAGTGTGGTAATGTGAACCTTTATGAAGCAATGAGTAGTAATGGGTGAAAACAGTTGTATTTTAATAATAACATCTGTTCTCCTTAAGGCAGAAAAGTGACATGAAGTGTGCTTCTTTAGATGACACAATAAAAATTAGATATGTCAAGATTTAGAGGGTTGATAGTTGAGGAATAAAATATTGTAATATGAGGAAAACATTACCCTTGAGATGAATTCAGGTTCTGAAAGTACAATAGTAATTAGCACTAAAACGGTCATTAAATTTATATTCATTTCCTCTTAAAGTTTGCTCAGGCCAATCTTTCATTATTAGGATATGTATTCAAACTGCATTATGAACACTGTAGCTTATCTGTGAGCATGGAGAACAGATGGAGTGAATTTATTTGCAGAAATATTTGAGCAAGTGGAAAAGATATGAATTGGACTTTCTTGACACCCAGAATTGCCTAGCATATGTGCAACTCTCGTCACTAAACACAAAGTCAGAAGGAACAGATCAGCTGTCATCAGAATTAAGGAATACTTAATCAATGTTAACTTTTCTTTGTATATGGGAGTCAGGAGAACAGTATCAAGTACTAAGAAACCATTTAGATATGATTCCCATGACATTACATGTAATAGCACTACAATTCCATGTGTTTCTTGTTTTCTTTTTTTATATCATAACATATTTATGTTCAATGCTTGAGGTTATTCCACAAATAAATATGGGCACCCACAATCTTCAATATCACACAGTCCAATTTCTTACTCAAGAGCACACAACTAACAAAACTAAAAATTGAGTACAAGTGTATAATTATGAATATCTAGATTTTATTAAAATTATTTTCTTCTCAAGAAATTAAAATAAAATAAATTAATTAAATATAAATGTGGATAGTAATTATAAATATGATCACATAATAACTAGTATTAATCTTAAATTTTGTTTGAAATATGTAAACACATCTCTTTTGACAATTTTTCTTGAGCAGGCATGTATTTATGCATAAACATAAAGCAACTGTATCACAAGTGTGAAGAGAGAATTCAAAGTCCATGAAGAAAGTGAGGTTAATACTGGCCACTGTTAACTGAGATGATGCCTTCCCAGACTGAGTTGTTCAGATATGATGCATTATTTAGGCAAGAAACAACAGAAAAAGATTAATAATGAACAAGTATAAATTGAATTAATGGGTTACTAATTTTTAAATTCCAAATAATCTTATTTTTTTTTAATTTATGTGAGAGACAGAGAGAGAGAGAGAGAGAGAGAGAGAGAGAATCTTAAGCTGGCTCCACACTCAGCATGGAGCCCGACCCCAGGATCACAACCTGAGCCAAAATCAAGTTGGATGTTAAACCAATTGAGCCACCCGGTGCCCCTAACTTCCAAATAATCTTGTGAAGAAGATTTATATTTAATTTAAATAGTTGACAATCTTATTTTACTTATTTTAAGTATTATCTAAATATCATATATTAAAGAGTGTTTTAAATCTTTAAATGTGTCATTAAATATCAATATTATTTTAAATATCTATTTAATGTATACATTGTATAAATGTTATATTTATTTAAATATTATTTGTTTTAAATATTAAATAAGCATATATTTATGTTAAATGTTTTACATTCTTTAAATTGTATGTTGAATATTATTTAAATATTATCAGAGGAGAGCGGAACTGGTTTATTTGAAAATACAAAATATATGTTCGAATATTTGTAAGGACATTGCAATATTAACAGAGAATATGTAAATCAAAACATTTTAGGCACATAGTAAGCTGTTAGTCAAAGGAATTCTAGATAAGTGACATCCAAGTTTAATTAAGCGTGTAAGACTGATTTCCTCAGGCTTCATCCTATCCAGTGGAATAAAATATTCTCAATTAAGACCTAAGTAAGAAAGAAGTCTTGCCCCCAAATTGAATCCAATCATTTAACTTCTGATTCATAAGGTAGTTTGTCTGAATCATAACCAGAAGTCCCTGACTGGGAAGAAGGAATTTATCTTAGAAAAATTGTTCTAATTAAGGTATCATTTGGCCCATGGTTTGGGACCCTTTTCCTTCTGTGCTGTGGTCAAAGTGCCTGATTACAATATATTACAAATTGTGAAGCCAGACGTGTACACACTAAGATCACGTGAACTCGCACTCTCACTAGTATTTAGCCACCATTGATTAATTAATTAAAGTCATTGTTCTCAGTGAGAACAAACCGAGGGTTGATGGGGGGTGGGAGGGAGGGGAGGGTGGGTGATGGGTATTGAGGAGGGCACCTTTTGGGATGAGCACTGGGTGTTGTATGGAAACCAATTTGACAATAAATTTCATATATTGAAAAAAAATAAAAATAAAAAAATAAAAAAAAATAAAGTCATTGTTTTGGCAAATATTACTTATCCATGACCACTTAAGATTTCAGAACTTGCTTCCTGCTTTAAACTAAAGATGCTTGCAAAATAAAGATGAAGGCTTTAGCACAATTTGCTTCTTGCACTATTACCTATAGTAGAGAAAAAAATGGAAATGACATGAATAGCAAATAAGAGGAATTGTTAGAAATGAGTGTTACATCCCCTCTTTGTAGTGCGATTGCAGGGGTGGCCTCAGGAAACCCCAGACTTAGGCTTGTAGGGGAAAGTTCCTATTCTTCACTGTCACTTTATCAGGGTTGTTTGGCATGAGATATCTGCCACATGTAAACACAGCATTACACAGTCTTTGTGCAAGTCAGAAGGGAAAGGGGGAGACAAAAGCCAACTCACACAGGAACATCAAAGGAAGCACTTCATGCCTGGCAGAATATTTGCTCTGACTAGCATTATATACAGTTTATGATTTACACGGGATGCCCTGGACAAACATGGAAGCCATTGCACTCTCTGGAAATATGTTGTTTTAGCTCCTGTATTATGTAGTCAAATGTCCATGTTCTATATCTTTTGTCATTAAAGAATTGCCACATTTGTGTATGGAGTCTGTCAACCACATTGTAATCCTTTTCTGACACAGCAAAATTATTATGTCATTAAACTGTATTTATAAAGACAAACTAACAAATGACTAAGCTTTTAAAAAGAGAGATTGAGGGGGTACCTGGGTGGCTCAGCTGGTTGGGTGACCAACTTAGGCTCAGGTCATGATCTCATGCCTACTGAGTTTGAGCCCTGTGTCAGTCTCTGTGCTGACATCTCCGAGCCTGGAGCCTGCTTCGGATTCTGTGTCTCCCTCTCTCTCTGCCCTTCCTTTGCTTCTCTCTCTCTCTCTCTCTCTCACTTTCTCTCTCTCTCTCAAAAATAAATAAACTTTAAAAAAATTTACAAAGAGAGATTGAAAAATACTTCCATTTGCTAATGGTTAATATTTAAAAAAAATATTTTTCTTCATCTTATTTAACATCTATAATGGACATACACAACTGCAAATGGAAATATAAAATTTATTTATTTTAAATTAACTTGCATAAATTATCTCCCTCATTATTACTGACAGCCCCTTGAAGATATCTGTGCCCTAGCCACAGGCTCAAGACCTTCATTTCTGAGCCAGTCATTCCAAGAGCAGAACTTACAGTAGACTTGTGAACATTTACCATCCAGTAAGCCTTGAAATTTAATAATGGATCATTACTCATGGATCATGGATCATTAGGAATGTCAAGGATGAATTCTAGGTTCTGTTAGTCTAAGATAGAGTAAATGCCTGGAAATATAAAAGAGAACTGGGACCTATATAATATAATATAAATGAGGGATTTTTCCAATGGGAAAATGATATCCTAATGATATATACCAAATACAAATAATGGATGTATATTTGTACTTTTGCCTCCATCAAATTTAAAAGATTTCTTTACCACTGTAAAATTCAAACAATAAGGAATATGAGTATTTAGATCATGACATGACAAAGTATTGTTATCTAGGACATTAAAAGAAATCTAAGAAATCAGTAAAGATAGACAATCAACCATGTAACGATTACACAAAGACAATGAACAATTTATTGGAGAGGAATCATATAACCCTAAACAATAATGAGTCATTTATCATTTACAGTTATTTAAAGGTAAATGTAAAGTTACAGATAAATTAAACATGAAAAGTAAAATTTAAGGTATATTTTAAAAAAATTAAAAAAATAAAAATTTGAAATTATAACTAAAATAAAGAAAAATTAAAAGTAATTTAAAAATTTAAATTGAAATTTTCTTTATAATTATTCAGCAATAACACTGCTAGGTTTATGCCCAAATTTTCACAAGGGTATCTGGAATGGTTTTGTATTTCTGAATTGTTAATTAGAACAAATAAAATGTAATATTATGCAGCCCTATAAAAGAATAAAACATGTACACTGATATAAAATCACACTCACATATGTATAAATGTCCTGCTACTTTAAGAATATTATACATGAATACATGCATGAATACATGCATGCATAAAATATTTCTAAGACAGAGACACTCACTTCACCTGGGGCAGAGACTCCAGCATCCAGGTGGCACCATTGACAATGGCATTGATTGGCCATGTTGTCTGGCTGAGTGTTGCCCCTGACTGCTTTTTCTGATCATTTTTCATTCAAGCCCACTTTCTGACCCTTCTAGAAATACTATAAATTATGCAGTATTTCAATAAACCATTTTTATCTTAAACTTGCTAGGGTTTACCTATAGTTAAGTACCATAAGTAATACAGAGTAACAAATTATGTAACTATAATACTCATTGTCTTTTTTCCTCACAAAATAATTAAAATAATTATTTTATTTATTAGCACAATGCATTGTGCTACCTAATCTAGAGAACTCAAGTAAGTGAAAATCCCTGTCCTTTTACTGAAGTTTTCTATCTTGGGGCGACTGGGTGGCTCAGTCGGTTAAGCGGCCTGCTCAGGTCATGATCTCGCGGTCCGTGAGTTTGAGCCCCGCATCGGGCTCTGTGCTGACAGCTCAGAGCCTGGATCCTGTTTCAGATTCTGTGTCTCCCTCTATCTGACCCTCCCCCATTCATGATCTGTCTCTCTCTGTCTCAAAAATAAATAAACGTTAAAAAAAATAAAAAAATAAAAAATAAAAAAAAATAATAAAATAATACACATACTACAAATTTACAAGGCAAACATTGGCATATATAGGAGAGGATCAGCTAGACAGAGGCAACCCAGGAAAAAAAATACATCCCAAATTACCAGAGATGCAAAAATATTCAGAAATTCCTTAAAAGAAAAGAGACAGATATTTCTATTATCATGTCACATTAATTTCTTATTGATTGTATAAAACATATATAGTAAGCTTGTTAAACACTTAACTGGGAAATAATCATAATACTTTAAAAATAATTGATTATCTTTATAAAGTCATGAATTATAGAATATCTCAAAGTATATGCTACTTTAACATCAGTGACTTAGAGTAAACTTGTTGGAACAATGGAGCAAAGGAAAAATTATGATGGATTGAGATGTGGTAGATAGATGGTAGTTTTATTTTTCTGGAAAAATGGGTGATGTGGAAATAAGACAAAGATTATTAATGTAAAGGACATTTATCCAAAAGTAATATTTCATTATTCAAGAGATGTCCTAGAAAAATTGGGTATCCAAATGTTAAAAACAAAAACCTAGACAAGATTTTAGACTAGTCATGAAAATTAATTAAATATGGATCATAAACCTACATTTAAAATGCTAAAATATAAAACTTCTAGAAGAAAATATCAGGGAAAATTTGGGTTTGGTGACAAGATTTTATTTTTATTTATTTATTTTAAATTTTTTCACATTTATTTATTTCTGATAGAGTGAGAGAGAGACAGAGTGTGAGTGGGGGAAAGGCAGCGGCGAGGAAGACATAATCTGAAGCAGTCCAGTCTCCCAGTTGTCAGCATAGAGCTGGATGTGGGCCTTGAACCCTCGAACTGTGAGATCATGACCTGAGTTGAAGTTGGACATTTAACTGACTAAGCCACCCAGGTGCCCTGACAAGATTTTAGATACAACATCAAAAGCATGGCCCATGAAAGAAAACAAAACAAAACAAAACAAAACAAAACAAAATGGTATGTTGGAGTATACTAAAATAATAACTTATCCACAAAATTCATTATGAAGAAGATGAATAGACAAGTCATATGCTGGAAGGAAATGTTTGCAAACATATATCTAATAAAGAATTAATATCTAACATAAGCAAAGAACTCATAAAACTCAATGATTACCATATTTAACCCAATAATTAATGGACAAAAGATCTAAACCAGACATTTCATCAAATGATATCTGATGTACAAATACGTGAAACAGGTTCAACATATTTGTCATTTAGAAGTTGCAAATTAAAGTGATATACACTTACACATTGGTTAAATTGGTTAAAATCTAAAACCTGATGGTAGCCTTTGGTGACAGGAACGTAATACAACAGAAGCTCTCATTAATTGTTGGTGGAAGTAGAAATTGGTAGACATTGGACAACAGTACCTTACAAAGGTGAACAAAATCTTGTATGTAATTCAGCAATTGAATGATTAGATATCTACCCAACTAAAGTGAAAACTTAATACAAAACCATTAGGAAAATATTTATACTGGTAGTTTTTGTTTTTGTTTTTTATTTCTTTTTAATTTGAGAGAGAGAGAGAGAGAGAGAGAGAGAGAGAGTGTCAGTCCTAAGCAGGCTCCATTCTCAGTGCAGAGCCCAGCATGAGGTTTAATTCCATGAACTGGAAGCAAATAAGATGTTTTTTGGCAGGCGAGTGGCTAAACAAACTGTGGTATGTCCATTTAATGAAATATCCTTTTGCATAAAAGGAAATTGGATCAAAGACATGAAAAGACATAGACATATCTTAAGTACATATTGGTAAATAAAAGAAACCAGTGTGAAAGGCTATGTACCATATGATTCAATTTAGATTACCTCTGGAAAAGGAAAATGATTCAATTTAGATTACCTCTGGAAAAGGAAAAACTATAGAGATGGTAAACAGATAAGTGGTTGCCAGAGGTCTGTGGGGAAGTTGTTATACAGGGAAATTTTAAAAGTGAAGAGAATATTCTGCATGACACTTCACTGCCATACATCTGACACTATGCATTTGTCAAAAACCCAGAGAATTTGACTGCACAGAGTGGACTTTGACATTCACCAATTTTTAGTGGAGTCTGTAAGACTAAAGGTAAACATAACTGTTCACAGAATACTCTCATTGATGTAGTTGTTTCCCAAGGGGGTGTAAGTTAGCAATTCTGAAACCACTATATATGTATACTGAAACTGAACAATTAAATAAATGATAGGTTAAGTGGGAGCTAGATTTCTCACTGTTGGATTGGAGTTATAGGTAAGCAAGGGGAGGAGGCCAGGATGACCCATATGATAATGAATCTAACCTGGAGGTATCAGTATGAACAAATTTAGCATTAATAATATAGATATATGTGGATAGATAGATCAATGTAATGCACATTTTAGCATACATACAAGTATGCATATATTTCCTTGCTATAGCAATTCACAGTACCTAGAAGCAAACACCCCAGTAGCAATGAGTTTACCTAATGCTGAGATATGTGTTTCCAAAACCATTTACCAATAAAGGGAACTAGGTTTCCCTTGAGAATTTTAGGACTGAGCAGCGAATATACATATTATAAGGATATGGAAGGAGAGCTTTTTTATAAAAAAAGCAAAAAGACACACAAACATATATACACACATACACACACATACAATGATGCATTATGGGCACAGGAGTGAATAAAAAAGATACCAATGGCTAAGGCTGGAACAATATGAGCAACACAATAAGAATATTGGATTATAGCCCAAAGTATCAAAAAATATCTGTGAGTCAGTACTGATAAAGTGAGAGAATTACATACATAAATACATACATATATAGATACATAAGTAAATGAGTAAATGAATACATAAAAGAGTAAATAAGAATAGAAGTGTCTCATGCAGAAAGTTTCAAAATAATTTATGTGTACATAGTCAGTCCACAAGGAGGTGGAACTTAATTTCCCCTCCCTACGTGTGGGCTACCCCACTCATAACTTTATGTGGAGACACATGACAAAAACTACTTCAGCCAGGTGATCAAGGTTAAAATCAACAAAGCATAAGAGACTGTTAAAAACTGAGAACAAACTGAGGGTTGATGGGGGGTGGGAGGGAGGGGAGGGTGGGTGATGGGTATTGAGGAGGGCACCTTTTGGGATGAGCACTGGGTGTTGTATGGAAACCAATTTGACAATAAACTTCATATACTGAAAAAATAAAAGATAGTATTCCAAAAAAAAAAAAAATCAACAAGTCATGTTGATAGTATTTGCACTTGGTACTATGTGATGAGAAGGCAGCTTACTTTTGTGATGATCTTCCTCCAAAAATCTCATAACCCCAATTCTAATCATGAGAAAACATTAGCCAAGTCCCAACTGAGGAACATTCAACAAAGTATTTGATCATTACTCCACAAAAATGTCAAGGTGGTCAAAAACAAGAGTAATTATCTGTATGTATATATATACATACAGATATATGTATGATATATGATGGATATATGTATGTATGCATACATATATGTATGATATATGATAGATATATATGATATATTTATGTATATATGTATGTATATATGATATATTTATGTATTATGTATGTATATATGATACATGTATGTATGTCATTTA
Organism: Panthera uncia; assembly: GCF_023721935.1. Taxonomy (NCBI): domain Eukaryota; kingdom Metazoa; phylum Chordata; class Mammalia; order Carnivora; family Felidae; genus Panthera; species Panthera uncia. Next base: position 36,210,109 of record NC_064807.1, read on the forward strand.
ATTTTACAGAAAACCTATAAGTACACGTATATAACATATATATAAATATATAATTATATAAACATATATACACTTTTATATTTTATACCTACAAAAAGAAATATATATTTCCATATTGAAATGTATATGTATGTATGGTCATATCTCAAACATAATCATAAATCATGAGACTTTAATTTTTCTAAAAAATAGGTTACTTGAATAAATTTAAATAAGACTAAAAAAGAAGATGAACACATTTCAAAGGCAGGATGATTTTCTCTTAAAGAATAATTGGTAAGTGGGGCACATGGGTGGCTCAGTCGGTTAAGCATCTGACTTCGGCTCAGGTCATGATTTCATGGTTCGTGTGTTCAAGTCCCACATTGGGTTCTGTGCTGACAGCTCAGAGCTTAGAGCCTACTTCAGGTTCTGTGTCTCCTTGTCTTTCTGCCCCTCCCCCGCTCATGCTCTGTCTCTCTCTCTCTCTCTCTCAAAAATAAACATTAAAAAAATAAAAAAAGGATAATTGGTAAGTAAGTAATGTTAAAAAAAAATCGGAAATTCTGAAATTTTGTTACCTCCTATGACAAAGTAGTTATAATCACCTTTATTCTTTTTTTTTTTTTAATTTATTTATTTTGAGAGAGAGACAGAAAAGCAGAGAGGGAGAGACAGAATCCCAAGCAGGCTCCACACTGTCAGTGCAGAACCCAATGTGGGATTCTAATTCACAAACCGTGAGATCATGACCTGAGCTGAAACCAAGAGACAGCTGCTTAACCGACTGAGCCACCCAAGCACCCCAATAGTTATAATCATTTTAATGATAACTTTCTAATGCACCTATAATTTCTTCTCTACTAGAGTACATTTTTACATTAACAATTTTTCATAATTAAAGATTGGGGCTGATTTTCACATTCATTTAATACTTATTTTGCAAATAATTATAAGCATTCTCCTGTTCTATGACATTTATATTGGAAAATCTTATGGAATAAAATTTATTTCCCTCAATAAAATAATGAATACCCTAGTCAAACTACTTTTGGATTCAGTCATTTTCTTGTTCAAACCTGAAAACTGTATTGTGAATGTATAGTCAACCTAATATTTTAAAAGCAAACAAACAAACATTTACACACTAAAAAAAAAAAAAAAATATTGGCTTAATTGTCTCTCCATGTTTTGTAGAACCATATAGATATAAAAAAAATGGCACTATTTGTATTTTTAACTTGACTTTCCTATTTGGAAACTGGTTACATAGGCAAGTGATTTTCTATGTGTCATATAGTAAAGATATTAAATATAATTTCCACATTTTGTACCATTACATGATATACTATAAATGTTGCTGATGTCATTGCATCACACAATTAGCCCTAAAGAATCATTCCATCTTATAGTAAATTTCACTTCAGTAAATATGAATATAATGTACATTCTTTTGGAACAATTATTTTGTTTGAGGAAGCAAATGTACTTGAAAAACAAATAGTTTTAAGAACTCTATATGTTGTAGTATGTGTCTGCAGAAATATATTGAAGAAACAAAATGAATTTTTTCAAAATAGCTAAAATAACTGTTAATAGAGTCAGATTATTTTTTACTTAAAATTTAAATATCAGTTTGAGTCAACTCTAACTACAAAATTTTGCAAAGGGTTTGTTATCATGAGAAATATGTATAATGAAAAATGAGTCCGAATGGACTACATACACTGTTGTAACAATCATTAAATGACTACGTGGAAAAGTAAACGTTGTTTTATTCCTCCTAAATATTGTACTAACTTGTCAAGAACTAAAATGTGAGAGATATAGAATGTTAAATTATTTGTGCAATGAAGGGCTATAAATGTCAAATCAGTTAATGTTTATTGAATGCTTAAAAGTATTTTTTTAAGTAAAGTACTATGCCTTTGGACTAGAATGATAATGTAATATTTAACTTTATTTAACTTGAAATAAAAGTAACACACAAACTTAGAGGTGTGTTTCTGGAGATATCAGCACAAAATATGTTGAAAATTATTATTTTTCAAAATACATTAAAGATTCTCTCTGCTTCAAAAACTATTTTTATGCCATGAGTTATATTACAAAATGTTTTGTGTTTTAGTTTAAAAAAACTCATAAAAAAAGAAAACTCATAATTTGTTTATTATGTAAAGAAAATGGCAATAAGTATAAGATGTTTGGGGAACCCAGAAAATAAATATTAATGTTAATAAATGGATTAAAATAAATACAAAAATATATAAATAGAAATACGTACATGGCTATTGTTTATATATAAAACATATAAATACACATACTATAAATTCTATGAAGCTATACATAACTGTATTATATATGTAAATGTTACTTTGCAGAAACAAACATAAAATATAAAATTTGGGAATATTTCTTGTTTGGTTCCAACATTGTAAGTTAGATAACACCACATTTACAAATGAGGAAACCACAAATACTATTCACATTTACCAAATGAGGAACCAACAGATGCTGGTCACTAACCTGAAAATCAAATACTTGTTTACCTTATTAGAGTTTTGGCAAGGAGGGTAACTATCTTAGCTATAACTTAAATTACCTCTCTGTAATTAAAAACTGAATCATTGTTTCAGCTTATGTCCTTCAGAGACTTATTTTCTTAATTTGCATTTTCAATGGTCATTCTTACCTTCTTGTGCAGAGATTCAGAGAAACAAATAATCCTGTGTATTTAAAATAGAATCTGGAAAAAATAAGAGTGTCTTATTTATCTCTTTAGAGTTAACACAAAAGAAAAAGGTTTTGTAGTACTTGTGGAAAAAGGCATTTCTCTTACCTCCACCTGGATAAGAAAGTGAATTCTTGATTTCATGTAAACATCAGAGCACATTCAGGCATTGTGTATTCACCCTTTGCCTATATCCCCAGTCCTTGCCTCATAAATGCTTTTACTTTATCTATGTCACGTTTCCACCAAGAAAAACAAATAAACCAAATAAGCCCACAGCCTACTCTGGAATATAGCGATTATAAAATTGGATCCCTATCCCAATTTCTAATGGTTCAGAGTACTAAACAATAGTAATGTTTAACATGAGCACCACATTTAAGCTTTTAAAATTAGCCTCTTGTTAAATGCTCCATGAGCTTTTCAATTATGGCAGCTGTCAAAACACAAACATAAAAAATCTACTAGTAGGCAATATGATCTTTAAAAAAGCATGTCTTGGGGCGCCTGGGTGGCTCAGTCAGTTAAGCGTCCGACTTCAGCTCAGGTCACGATCTCATGGTCTGTGAGTCCGTGAGTTCGAGCCCCCATGGGGCTCTGGGCTGATGGCTCGGAGCCTGGAGCCTGCTTCCGGTTCTGTGTCTCCCTCTCTCTCTGCCCCTCCCCCGTTCATGCTCTGTCTCTCTCTGTCTCAAAAATAAATAAACGTTTAAAAAAAAAAAAAAAAGCATGTCTTAGTTGAATAGCAGAGAGAGCAGCAGGTTGGATGATTGTGGCAGAAGTAGGGAGATTTTATTTTTAGGAAAAGAAACCTGGGTTCAGTAAATATTTTCACTTAAGAAGAAATGAAATACAGGGACACCTGAGTGGCTCAGTTGGTTATGATTCTGATTTCGGTTCAGGTCATGATCTCCCGGTTTGTGGGTTTGAGCCCCATGTCAGGCTATGTGCTTACAGCTCAGAGCCTGAAGCTTGCTTCAGATTCTGGGTCTCCCTCTCTCTCTCTCTCTGCTCCTCTGGCACTCGTGCTCTGTCTCTCAAAGAAATGAATAAACGTTAAAAAAAAAGAAATATGTAAACAATCCAAGTGTCCATTTGATAAATGAATGGATAAAGATGTGATATATGTAATGGAATAGTACTCAGTCATAATAAAGAATGAGATCTTACCATTTGCAACAACATGTATGGATCTAGAGGGCATAATGCTAAGTGAAATAAGTCAGAGAAAGACAAATACCATATGATTGCACTCATAGGTGGAATTTAAGAAAAAAACAAACAAAGGAAAAAAGAGACAAGCCAAAAAATTGACAATTAAATATAGAGAACTGGTGGTTATCAGAGGGGAGGTGGGTAGAGGATGGTGAAGGTGAAGGGGGTTAAAAGCACTGAATAATGTATAGAATTGCTGAATCACTATACTGCACACCTGAAACTAATATGATACTCTACATTAATTACACTGGAGTTAAAAAATAAATTAACTAACTTAAAAAATGGTGTGTACTATGGAAAATTTTAATATAGAGAAGCAATTTGCTTAATATAACATCATGACATATTTTATCATCATAAAAGTTACTCAAAGTTGTTTACTCTTTGTTTTATCCTGGTAAAGACAATGAATTTAAGTTCTACCATCTATATTCATATGTCCCAGGCATCTCAGAACATGCGTTCACGTGACCTTTGGACAATAGTCTCTACTACATCTGAAGAACAAACTAACTTTAAATGTTCTATTTTCAAATTGCCTGTTGTCTTAGCTTCAATGTCATCATTTAAACTTATTAGTGAAAATTTTAAAAGAAAAATACTAAGAACAAAAACAAAAACAGAACATGTGACAGGTAACAAATTTTGTAATTGCCTTAAAATTTTCTCTTAACCCTCCACTTCACCCAATAAATTCAATGCCTGTGTTTGTACCACAATTTTCCATAGAGTTCTCTTACACTAACATGTCAAATGTACTGTGGTTCTGAAGAAACTGCCAGATTTACAAATGTGACCCAAAATACCTGACCATAAGATTTTTATTTAGCAGAGGTCTCCTACCTTGAGAAAGGCCATTCAGAGCTAATCCACCAGAAATGTGAAATTGATCATCTCTCTACTCAGTATGCTACATGAACTTGAAATACATAGAAAGCCAATATGAAAGAAAAGTAATAAAATCAAGGTGAAAATGAGACAGGAAACATCTGGGACTATATTCAGCTCATACCTGAGATTTCACAATAATTTCTGTGCAGGTCTCTAAGATATATTTTTCTTTATAATAAAGTTTCTCTTTAGTTTTAAGTTGGAAAATTTGGTGTCTATTACTTGTAAAAAAAGTATTTTAACTAACGGTATCAGTTCACATACTAAATAAATGAACCATTAGAAAGTTTTGTCATCGAAATTACAATTGGAGTAAAAGGGACAAATGAAGTCCAACAGTGATATAAACACTGAGAAAAAGTTGTATTATGCAAATAAAGAGCTGAATCACATCAAGTGTGATTCACTTACACACATCACATGTGTAAATCACAACTTATCATTTACACATAACTATTTAAATAAAATGAATTATTTAGAACTGTCTTATATATGGCTCTATTTTCATGTATAGCCATGACAGAGTCTTGATATTTAACTTGTCCCCCTGCTGTCAAAAACTAGAAAACTGGTGAAAATATATGAAGCAGCTAGTTTCAGACAATGAACAACAGACAGCAAAGAACTTTGATCACTGAGCAAACAAGGCGAGTTCTATCATTGCTTGGATTTCTCTCTAGAGACACTTTTTAGATGTGGTGCTAAGAGGTGAATCCAAGCTGAAAAGATGGGTCTTGCTGAGTTTGAGAAACACAAACAGAAACTAAAGGAAGTCAAGGCATTTGGAATTCTCAGGGCAGAGTGATGGAACAGAGGGAACAGAAGGAACACAGGACAATACTCTCAGAAATCTCCATGTCATTTTAAGTCTTTTGCTCAGTATCTATCTGCACATATATAGGGCAAATTTCATGAAGCTGGCAAGGAATAATGACTCCAGAATAAGCTAAATTATTTTCAGTGCTTACACAGGACTGGAAGATTTCAAGTTTCAACCAGCCAAATTTGAGAGACTTTATTGAACACCTCTGACATTCAATGGGATTCCAGAAAGCCCTATATTAATATTAATGCTAGGGTAAAAGTTATTCCAGCCCTACCTTAATAAGCTTTAAAAAAATGTTAAAAGGAATGAAATTACCTGCAAGGAATTTAACTACCTTCTGAGGAAAATTCCATAACTCTTTATAGGAAGTTTACAAAATCCAGAAATTAAGAAATACACAATTTCAATGCCCATCATCCAATCACATACACTAGATATGCAAATACTACTATAACCAGGAGGAATATCAGTCAACCGACAGAGGCAGAGATGGAAGAAATAATAGCTTTGCACATAATAATTCACAACACCTATTAAAAACTTGATCGAGCATTTACAACACTGATATAATAAAAAGAGAAATAACAACTATAAAATAATATTAAAAGCAACAACAACATCAACAACAACCCTGTGAAGAAGAACCAAACAGAACTTTCCAGGAAGTCTTAGGGTAGTTAAAATTTAAAATCCAAAAGGAAAGACATCCCTAAATACTGGTGAGCATGTAGAGCAACTAAAATTCTTACACACTTGCTGAGACTATAAACTGGTTCAAGAAATTAGGAGATACTCTTAGGTAGTTTGGGAAGGTGGCAGAATAGGAGGACTCTAAACTCACCCCATCCCTTGTTTATCAACAGATATCACTTGCATGCATGCAAATAAAATGGGAAGCAATCTGAAGGCTGGCAGAACAAACCCTGCAACTAAATGCAGAGAAGAAGCTACATCTGAGAGGTTAGGAAGAATAGAAACAGTGATCTAGAGATGCCTGCAGGACAGAGAGAACTGTGGGGAAAGCACCAGGGAGCCCACATAGGGAAGACAAATCTTCAAAGTGCTTTGAAGACCAGAGGAATTGAATCCCATGATTTTATGTAACCCGTGGGGCTTGGGGTCTGAAGCTTTAAAAATCAGCTGACTCAGTCCTGGGCAAGCCAGAAGGCAAGAAAAGGCTGGGTCACCACCCTTAAAGAGATAGCAGTCCACGGAGAGGGAACATGGAAGAGCAGTTTATACAATGCTTGGGACAAACAGGAGGACGATTTATGTATTCTGATTTCTGAGCATGTTGGTGTTCTTCAAGACCAAGGGAACTGACAGTTGCCATTTCCTCCTCTGCCCCCAACATAAACACAGGGTCATCTACAGAAGGAAATCATGACCTTCAGCAGACACTTCCTACCTAACCTGCTAACAGTGCAACCCATCCATGCATTCTATGAGGACTTTCCCATTCCAAATCTGATGGATTCAGTGTACATTTCGTTAATGCTGCATGCATGCCCTAATCAACCACTCTGCAGAGAGGAGCCATGTCCCTGGGCACCACAGCACACCACACCCTCAGAGGCCACCGTACTTCAGTGATCTGGCATTGGCCCAGGGGCCCAGTACAAACTTCGCTAACACCACTGCCACACTCCTCAGTCCTTCTGTGGTTATGTGCCCTCAGTGTCAGTCTACCTAGGTCTCGCTAACAGCACAGAAAGGAAGCAGAGCCCACAACTGGCAGAGGGTCAGAGAAGACATCTGTACTGAAAGAAAAATGGATTCAGACAAAAGAGCAGGGCATAAGAAAGACGCATAGGAGATTCCCCTGAAGTGCCATGTTGTAGTGAACAGGGGACACTGCACTGCAGGGCACTACAGAATCTCTTCTTCATAAACCCACTACTTTCAAGAGTAGAAGACATAGCTGACTTTCCTAACACAGAGAAACAGACACAGAGAGGCAGACATGAGGAAACAGAGAAATATGTCCCAAATGAAAGAATGGGACAAAATCATAGTAGAAGATCTAGGCGAAACAGAAATAAGTAATATGTCTGATAGAGAATTTAAATGGTCATAAAGATTGGACTTCAGAAAGGGTGGAAGACATCGGTAAGACCCTTGACAAAGAGATTAAAAATAACATATAAGAGATGAGGAACTCAATAAAGGAAATTAAAAATACAATAGATGGAACAAATAGTAGACTATGGGAAACAGAGGAACATATCAGTGACCTAGAGCATGGAGTTATGGAAAGCAATCATGCTGAACAGATGAGATAAAAACAAAGACTGCATAATGAGAATAATATAGAGAACTCAGTGACACCTTCAAGTGGAATAAAATTCACATGATAGGGATCCCAGGAGAAGAGACAGAAGGGGGGACAAAAAATGTATTTGAAGAAATAATAGCTGGAAACTTCCCTAATCGAGGGAGGAAAACAGAGATCCAGATTCAGAAGACACAGAAATCCCCCAAAAAATTCAACCCAAGAAGGTCCACACCAAGACATATAGTGATTAAAATGGCAAAAGTAGTGATAAGAATTTTATAGTTGCAAGAGAAAAGAAGATAGTTACATACGAAGGAAACCTCATAAGGCTATCACCTGATTTTTCAGCAGAAACTTCATAGGCCAGAAGACAGTGGCATGATCTATTCAAAGTGCTGAATGGAGCACTCCATTAAGTAGGGTTATTATTCAGAATAGAAGGAGAGATAAGTAGGTAAACAGAGTTAAAGAATTCATGACCACTAAATCAGCCCTACAAGAAATTTAAGGGGGACTCTATGAGTGAAAAAGAGAACCATAAGTAAGAAAGAAAAAAAAAAAAGCAGAAAACCCAAAAGAAAAAAAGTATACCTGTAAAAATCAGTTAAGAGAAACATAAAATAAAAAAATGTAAAATATGATATCAAATATCTGCAATGTGGAAGGGAATGAGTAAAGAATGAGTTTAAAATTAAGTGACAATAAGCTTAATATAGTTTGCTATTTGCAGAAGTTGATATATATATAAACTGAATGGTAATAAGAAATCAAAAACAATAATTGATATACAAAAAAATAAAAAGTAAAGGATCCAAGTATATCACTAAAGTAAACCAGAAAACGATGAAAGAGAGAAAGAGAAGAAAAGATCAAGTAAAACTACAAAAATAACCACAAAACAAGTAACAAAAAGGAAATAAATGCATAACTGTCCATAACTAATTTGAATGTAAATACTAAATGTGCCAATCAAATAACATAGGATGATAGAGTGGATTAAAAAAGCAAGATTGATCTATATGCTGCCTACAAAAAATTTATTTCAGACCCCAAATCACTGGCAGATTGAAAGTAAGGGGGCAGAGAAACATTTATCATATAAATGGATGTCAAAAAAAAAAAGCTGGAGTTGCAAAACTTCTATCAGACAAAATAGACTTTGAAACAAAGACTGTGAATAGATATAAAGAAGGATACTATATAAAAAAGGCGACAATCCAACAAGATATAACAATTATAAACATTTATGAATCCAACATGGGAATACCCAAATACATAAAATAGTTAATAACAATCATAAAGAAATTAATTGATAGTATGCAATAGTAGTAAATAATTAATCAATGGACAAATCATTCAACCAGAAAATTGACAAGGAAACAGTGGCTTTGAATGATACACTGGACCAGATGGATTAACAGATGTATTCAGAACATTTCACCGTAGAATAGCAGAATACACATTCTTTCAAAGTACACATGGAGAATTCTCCAGAATAGATCACATATTAGACCAGCAAACAAGTCTCAACAAATTCAAGAAGATTGAAATCATAGCATGTATTTTTTCTGACTGTAACACTATGAAACCAAGAAATCAACCACAAGAAAAAATCTGGAAAGAGCAAAAATACACAGAAATTAAATCACATGCTGGTAAACAATGAATAGGTGAACCAAGAAATCAAAGAAGAAATCAAAAAGTAAATGAAAATGAAAACACAATGGTCAAAGACCTTTGGGATGCAACAAAAAGTAGTTCAGAGGGAAGTTTATAGTAATACAGGCTTGCCTCAAGAAGGAGGAAAATTCTCAAATAAACAATCTAATTTTACACCTAAAGGACCTAGAAAAAGATCAACAAACAAAACTCAAAAGCAGCAGAAGGAAGGATTTAATAAATACTAGAGTAGAAATAAGTGATATAGAAATGAAAAATAAAAACAGATCAATGAAACCAGTAGCTGATTCTTTGAAAAGATCAACAAAACTGATTAACCTCTAGTGAGACTCATAAAATGAGAGAGAGAGAGAGAGAGAGAGAGAGAGAGAGAGAGAGAGAGAGAAAGGACTCAAATAAACAAACCAATACTACAGAAATACAAATAGTAACAGAATATTATGAGAAACTATATGCCAGTAAATAGACAAACCAGGAGCAATACATAAAATCCTAGAAACATATAAACTACAAAACTGAGGCAGGAATAAATAGAAAATTTGACCAGACCAGTTATCAGCAAGGAGATTGAATCAGTAATCATAAAACTCACAACAAACAAAAGTCCACAAGCAAACAACTTCACAGTGAATTTCACCAAACACTTAGAGTTAAAACCCATTCTTCTCAAACCATTCCAAAAAAAATAGAATAAAAAGTGAAACTTCTAAATTTACTCCATCAGGTATCACCCTGATACCAAAATAAAGACAACACACACACACACACACACACACACACACACACACACAATAGAATCACAGGTCATCATCTCTGAGGGACATAGATGTAAAAGTCCTCAGCAAAATACCCATAAACAGAAGCCAATGACACATTTAAAAAATCGGGCGCCTGGGTGATTCAGTAAGTTGAGCGCCTGACTCTTGGTTTATGACTCAGGTCATAATCTCACAGTTTGTGGGTTCCAGCCCAGTGACGGGCTCTTCGCTACGAGTGCAGAGCCTGCCTGACATTCTCTCTTTCCCTCTCTCTGCCCTCCCTGAATAGTGTTCTCTCTCTGTCTCTCACAATAAATAAGTAAACTTCAAAAAATTTTTTTAAAAAATTTTGTAGAGAGTTTATGCCATTTATTTTCAAACCAAATATATACTAGCCTATTGCTGAGAAATTCCTCTCCTTAGCATTTACTCAAGAGAAATGAAAACATAATTTTATAAAACAGAAAGTGTACAAGAATGCTGATAGTAGCTTTATTTACAATTTCAAGAAAGTAAAAATATCCCAGATGCCCACTAAACGAAGAATGTTTTTAAAATGTGATATATTCATATATTCATACATGCAGCAACTTGAAAAAATCTCTAAAATATTTTGCTGCATGTAATAAGACCTATAAAAAGTGTAGATACCATATGATTCGGTTTATATTAAGAACAAATAAAAAAAGTCATGAAAAAGTATCAGAACAACAATTGCTTCTCTAAGATAACATAGGGAATCACTGTGAAGCTCTAAAAGGAAATTTCTTAGGGATAATAATGTTTCATATTTTTATAGTGATCTGGGTTCCTAGTCCACCCTTACATTGGGCAAGCAGGGCCCTGCCTCAGACGCCATACCTCATTCGACTCACACTTTGGAATCCCTTTGTAAAAATCTCTGGATATGATGGGTCCAGTAGTACGATGTGAGTAAGTTGACTCAGACCCTATACTTCATCCAGGTTGATCCTGGTCCCTATTTTTGGGGCGTGCTTTACCCTCTACCTTCATGAGAGACTGAATTGCTAGTGCCACAATCTCCAAGACTCGTGTGGCATAGTTGTCTTGAGGCCCCATGTACCGGTAACAAGGTGTGTGAATTGTCTTAGTAACCAGTGAGGTATTTCTTTGATAGAATTACACAAAATTGAACAGTTGGAACAGTTTGTAACATACTAGTTTAGGATGATTCCATTCATTTATCAGAAGATGCCCCACAGATAATAATTACTGTGGCCCCATACACCTCAGCTGTCCTTCTGGGTGCCACAGGAGCTTGAATTCATCAAAATTCAGTGAATTCATACTTAACATTTATGAATAACATTATTTGTTGATTTTACTTCAAAAGAAATCATTGTAAACAAATATTGAACTCTATACCTGCTAATGTTTTTAGGGTGGAGTGCACTGATATCTGAAAATTCCTTTGAGATGCATTGAAAATGAAGATGGATTTTTGTATAAATAAACAGAAAGATAGAAGGATGTATATTTTACACATTAATTTAGTGTATCAAGGGTAAGTGGTGGTGGGGTGCCTGGGTGGCTCAGTCGGTAACGTGTCCTACTTCAACTCAGGTCATGATCTCAAGGTCCATGAGTTTCAGCGCCACATCGGGCTCTGTGGTGTCAGTTCAGAGCCTGGAGCTTGGTTTGGATTCTGAGTCTCCCTCGCTCTCTGCCCCTCCCTGACTCACACTCTGTCTCTATCAAAAAATGAACATTAAAAAAAAGTTAAAAAAAATTAAAAAAAAGAGTAAGTGGTAGATATAAGGGTATTTATGATAAAATTCTTTCAACTTTGCTCTATATTTGAAATTTTCCACAACAAAAAGTTTAAAGTAACAGATATAATAAATATGCACAAGAATTGAAAGAAAACGTTAGTTTAATAGGAACAGAAAAATGAATGTAAATGAAAAAGAAAATGTAATGTAAATGTAAATGTAAAAGAAATTATGATCTGGCCATTAGTTTCTGTGACAGGCAGAATTTTAAGATGACCCCCAAGATTCCTATTCCCTAGTGTGCATACCATGTATAATATTCTCTCCTTTAGTGTGGTGGGCCCTTTAAATACAATGGGATATACCTCGTGGTGTTAGATTACTGATCAGTTGAGTTAGTTAATCAAAAGAGAGATTATTTTAGGTGGGCCTGGACTAATCAGAGGTGGCTAAAAGAAGGTGAAGAGTCACAGAGAAGAGCTCTTGCTGGCCTAGAAAAAAAACAAACAGATATGTTGTGAATTGTCTGTGGGGCCACATGGTAAGGAACTACAATTTCTAGGAGCTAAGAGTAGTCTCTGGCTAAAAACTAGCCTGGATCCAAAAACCTCAATCATACAACTATAAGTAAATGAATTCTGCCAACAATCAGTGAGTTTCAGAGGGGTCCCTGAGCCTCAGCTGAGAATTGAAGCACCATGGCACCTTGATTTCAGCCTGGTGAATCTCTGAGCAGAGGCCTCTGCTAATCCCATACCTGGACATCTGAACCAATGAAACTATGAGATACCAAATATGTGTGAGTTTAAGGCACACATATTTGGTTAGTATGCTGCACATAAAGAAAACAGATACAGATGTCTATTTTTATGAGGGTGTCTCTGTTCCTAGGCAATCTCAATGGACAGTTAAGTTAGTTTCTAAATACCATGACATGCTATAAGGAATCACAGCTCCTGACACAATTGTGTAATTCAAGGGTTGGCATGGAGAAATACAAGATGAGTTCAGAATATATTGCCGTGTCAGAAGCAAAGATGCATTTAAACGATGATTGGAGTATACGGGAAACATACAAAAGCATGCTTGAAAGGCAGGGCTTTACAAAAAAAATGGGGAAAATTTTAGCCTCAAAATAAATATGATTAGTATTATATTATTACCTAATGAATTAAAGAGGAAGTAATCAATATTTATATAAATCAATCAATTTAAAGTATAAGGAGGCATGAAATATATACATGTTTTCAAATACCTATCTTTCAAAATACATGCTATTTATAGAATGTAAAAGAATATCTATGCAATGGAAAATCATGGCAGACAATACTTTAATCAAATGATCATAGTGAATTCCATCTGCCTTGGGACAAATTGTATCCTGGTAGGGTACAGGATACAGTGAAAAGTTTCACAAAAAACCTGAATCTAATAATGAAGAAGCATTTAAAAGTGACACACTGTAAGTCAACAACATATAATCTTCAAAACACACCAAGATCATGAAAGTCAAGGAAAGACAGAAACATGTCTGAATGGAAGTAGATTAAGGATTTATGTCAACTGAGTGAAGCGATGATTCTTTACTGAATTATTTTACTATAAAAGCATTTTGGGGTAGTGGGGTAAACATGAATGGAACCAGAGAAATATAAATGTCACTAATAGATAACTGTTAATGTCCCTATTGTGATGGTCCTGTTTTGTTTTAAGGAAATAAACACTAACATATTCAAGGGTGGTTATGTATCAGGTCAACAAATTGTTCCAAACTGATTTTAAAGAAAAATGTGGTTTTTTTTTACAGGTATTATTGAAAGTTTGCAATTTTGAGAGGGAGAGAGAGCCAGAGAGGGAGAGAGAGAATCCCAAACAGGTTCCAAGCCATCAGCATGGAGTTCAACATGGGACTCAAACCCACAAACTTCGAGACCATGACCTGAGCTGAAACTGACTGAGCGACCCAGTAGTGCAGCTAGTTTTATTTTTAGAAAATAATTTTATAACATATTGAGTTAAAGTAACATTTGCTATATGTCCCACTGATTCTAAGCATTTACCCAAGGAAAATGAAAACCTACATGTATTCTAGAACCTTTACATAAATGTTCATAGCAATTTTATTTATTTTTACCCCAAACTGAAAAGGGCACAAATGTCCATCAACAAGTAAATGGATGAGCACATTGTGGTATATTAATATGATGAAATCTGAGTCAGCAATAAAAATAAGCACATTATTCATTCACAGAGTTGTTATTGTGTGCATAAAGACAAAAGTGAAAGAACTCATGTAGTATGTTTCTGTATATATGAAATGCTGAAAAGGGGAAAACAAGTCTGTGAAGGCAGAACACAGATTGGTGGTTGCCTGTGCTAGTGGTAGTAGGATTGACTCTACTGAGACATAATGGAACTTTTTGGATTTACGGATATGTTTTATAAAATGATAAAAGTGGTGGCTACATAAGTTTATACACTTGCCAAAACTCATCAAACTGCACAGGGAAACTGGTGTTTCTTATCTATGTAACTCATATCTCAACAAAATAGATTAAAAAATAAGTTCGTGGGGTGCAGATGGCTCAGTCAAACATCTGACTTTGGCTCAGGTCACAATCTAGAAACTCAGAGTCCAAGCCCCGCATCAGGCTCTGTGCTGACAGCTAGGAGCCTGGAGCCTGTTTTGGATTCTGTGTCTCCCTCCTCCTCTCTGTTCCCGTCCTCACTTGAGTGCGCTCAATTTGACAAAATTCAGAAACGTTTCTTAATAAAAACCCTCAAGAAAGTCAGGATAGAAGGAACATACTTAAAGATCATAAAAGCCATTTATGAAAAGCCCACAGCTAACATCATCCTCAATGGGGAAAAACTGAGAGCTTTTTCCCTGAGATCTGCAACACGACAGGGATGCCCACTCTCACCGCTGTTGTTTAACATAGTGTTGGAAGTGCTAGCATCAGCAATCAGACAACAAAAGGAAATCAAAGGCATCAAAATGGGCAAAAATGAATTTAAGCTTTCACTTTTTGCAGACGACATGATATTATACATGGCAAATCCGATAGACTCCACCAAAAGTCTGCTAGAACTGATACATGAATTCAGCAAAGTTGCAGGATACAAAATCAATGTACAGAAATCAGTTGCATTCTTATACACTAATAATGAAGCAACAGAAAGACAAATAAAGAAACTGATCCCATTCACAATTGCACCAAGAAGCATAAAATACCTAGGGATATATATCTATATATATATCTATATATATATATATATAGATATCTTTACAAAGATGTAAAAGATCTGTATGCTGAAACTATAGAAAGCTTATGAAGGAAATTGAAGAAGATATAAAGAAATGGAAAAACATTCCGTGCTCATGGATTGGAAGAATAAATATTGTCAAAATGTCAATACTACCCAAAGCTATCTACACATTCAATGCAATCCCAATCAAAATTGCACCAGCATTCTTCTCGAAACCAGAACAAGCAATCCTAAAATTCATATGGAACCACAAAAGGCCCCGAATAGCCAAAGTAATTTTGAAGAAGACGACCAAAGCAGGAGGCATCACAATCCCAGACTTTAGCCTCTACTACAAAGCTGTCATCATCAAGACAGCATGGTATTGGCACAAAAACAGACACGTAGACCAATGGAATAGAATAGAAACCCCAGAACTAGACCCACAAACGTATGGCCAACTAATCTTGGACAAAGCAGGAAAGAACATCCAATGGAAAAAAGACAGTCTCTTTAACAAATGGTGCTGGGAGAACTTGACAGCAACATGCAGAAGATTGAAACTAGACCACTTTGTCACACCATTCACAAAAATAAACTCAAAGTGGATAAAGGACCTGAATGTGAGACTGGAATCCATCAAAACCCTAGAGAAGAAAGCAGGAAAAGACCTCTCTGACCTCGCTGCAGCAATTTCTTACTTGACACATCCCCAAAGGCAAGGGAATTAAAAGCAAAAATGAACTACTGGGATTTCTGCACAGCAAAGGAAACAACCAACAAAACTAAAAGGCAAACAACAGAATGGGAAAAGATATTTGCAAATGACATATCGGACAAAGGGCTAGTATCCAAAATCTATAAAGAGCTCACCAAACTCCACACCCAAAAAACAAATAACCCAGTGAAGAGATGGGCAGAAAACATGAATAGACACTTCTCTAAAGAAGATATCCGGATGGCCAACAGGCACATGAAAAGATGCTCAACGTCGCTCCTCATCAGGAAAATACAAATCAAAACCTCACTCAGATATCACCTCACGCCAGTCAGAGTGGCTAAAATGAACAAATCAGGAGACTATTGATGCTGGAGAGGATATGGAGAAACGGGAACCCTCTTGCACTGTTGGTGGGAATGCAAATTGGTGCAGCCACTCTGGAAAGCAGTGTGGAGGTTTCTCAGAAAAGTAAAAATAGACCTACCCTATGACCCAGCAATAGCACTGCTAGGAATTTATCCAAGGGATACAGGAGTACTGATGCATAGGGGCACTTGTACCCCAATGTTTATAGCAGCACTCTCAACAATAGCCAAATTATGGAAAGAGCCTAAATGTCCATCAACTGATGAATGGATAAAGAAATTGTGTTTTATATATACAATGGAGTACTACGTGGCAATGAGAAAGAATGAAATATGGCCTTTTGTAGCAACGTGGATGGAACTGGAGAGTTTGATGCTAAGTGAAATAAGTCATACAGAGAAAGAAAGATACCATATGTTTTCACTCTTATGTGGATCCTGAGAAACTTAACAGAAACCCATGGGGGAAGGGAAGGAAAAAAAAAAGAGGTTAGAGTGGGAGAGAGCCAAAGCATAAGAGACTCTTAGAAACTGAGAACAAACTGAGGGTTGATGGGGGGTGGGAGGGAGGGGAGGGTGGGTGATGGGTATTGAGGAGGGCACCTTTTGGGATGAGCACTGGGTGTTGTATGGAAACCAATTTGACAATAAATTTTATATACTGAAAAAAAATTCCAAAAGAAAATAAGTGCTAAATGTCATGATATAGACTAGAAATGAAAATAGATGTTATAGGTCACATGAAGTTATTCATGAAAGTTCACATATTAAAAATCTCTTGCTTTTATTTTGCCTATTTTTGAGAAGTAACTAGCAATATTTTTCAAGTTTAACTCTGCAGTTGTGAATTCCATGCTGGATGTACAATACTCATCATCATTCATAGACCTCATTCTGGGGCTTATCTTACGCATCAAATGTGATCATCTTTCCATCACTTGACATTAGTACAAAACTACAGAGGAAACCTTTGTGGAAAGTGGATAGATTTCCCTGTTAATGGAATGATGCAACGGATATTCACGGATAATTTGATAAAGAAAACAGATTACTTTTTTTTTTCTTTTAGGACTTTTCTGCTTTATCACTATCTGGTCAGGGTTCCTGCTAGTAATGAAAAACCTTTGGCAACAAAATTTGCAGTAGGAGTATTTACATTTCCAGATAGCTAGCCTAAGAGCATTTAGATGAAATTAATTTCCATCAGTGTGCATGCTGGAGCATTTATCCCCCTTAAATGAAAGTGAAAATGTGTCAAGGTATATTGGAAATTTGCCTTTTAGGGTTAGAAAACCAACACAGAAAAGGTAATGAATAATATTAGAAATGAAAATGCATTGCAGAGGATTTGCTAGAACTCATGCAGAAAGGAACAGAAAAAGAGAGAAGCTGTTGTATTTATTAGAGCTCTTTTTCATTTCATAAAATATCTCATTTAGTGCTACAAAATTGTTATATAGAAAATATATTTGATATTTTTGGAATTTTTTACTTTTATTTTATATTTGTATTATCATTTAACAAAAATAAAGTCAGATTCAAAAGCATCATGACCAGCTATAGTCTCCTTAAAAGTAACTTTTATTGTAACAATTCTTTCTTATATAGCAACTGATACTTGTATTATTGTTTCTCCTTTCCAAGCCCTCAAAACAATTTCTCTCATTTCCTCTTTTATTTATTTTATTTTTTCCAAAAGGATGATTCCCTCTTGGTGGCTCAAAGTGAGATAGCTTGAGGCTACTTTCACAGCCAGTGGTTACCTTCGGTCTGCTTGGTTGAGCAGCAGAGATTGGAATTGCACGCAGCTATATTCTTTTTCCTTTTTCTGTGGTTTGCCCATAAGTGCTATTCTACCAGAATGGAATCCTTGCTTTCCCTATCCTCACATACGTCTCCCCTGATCGTAGACGCTATAACCATATGTCTGACAGCACAACAAAGAAAGCAATAGTGAGACTTAGCTCCAAATGTTAACCAAATATTGAAATAAAAAAATATGCAGAACACAGTTAAAAAAAGGCACTAGACACTCCTGTCAATCAGGAAAATAAAATCCTTATTTTCTGTCTTGTAAATTTATTTCCTAGACAGATAATAGCTGCCACTCATTATCTGTCCCTGGGTGGGGAAAGGGATGGGTTGAAGAGGGAAAGGAGTCAGGTTGAATAATTTGGCACAATTACTGAAGAAAAAAATAACTAAAAGCAACTAACTTAATTTATCTTGGAGGTTTTTTTTAATAACATGGTGTTCTAAAATATATATATATATATATATATATATATATTATATATAATATATATAAATAATATTATATATATATTATATATATAATATATATATATCATCACTTCACAGGTGGAATAATAATGATTTCTCTAATACACTGATCAACTAGACAGTACAATTTAGGGTAATTATATATATTTAATTTGCAAGAATAGAGATGCAGTCCATGAGTCATGGACACAAAGTGGTGATAGAGAAGACCACTTGGGAGTATATCTGGATGCCAATACAGGAAGTTTTGGCTCTATGTTATTTTCCCCCACTTTCTATTTCTAAAAGAAATAGAAAACTAACTCTTTCCTTCACTGCATAACAAGAAGAATGCAAAGTAAGCAAAATAACGATCATAAAGCACACAAAATATTTAATTTATAAATATTAGTTATGAAATTTGGCAAACAGACACCAAATGTAAAAGAACAATAAAATGTCACCAGGCAACTAATTAGTGTAAGACAGTCTGCAGCAAATAACAAAGAGGAGCGACTTATAAAGTACACTTCAATCCTTCTGTTTAAAGAAAGAGGCTGTGGTGAAGTCTTCCGTTGCAAGAAAACATCATTGCAGAAGAGATTTCTCGGAGATATAGTAGAATGTCAATCTTACTGAAATAAGAGAAATCCAAACCAACCAAGAACCATAACTGCTCTCTTACTCGAAATACCTAGAAACCTTCATTTGTTCTTTTGTGAATATGAACTGGAAGCTTATTCCAAGAAAGCATTATTGTTTATCTATTCCATTCATACTTCCACAATGTTTTTTGGTGTTTGTTTGCTTGTTTGTTTGTTTGCCAGATACTGTGCTACGTTTTCTAGAAGAATTCTTGTATAAGACGGAGAAAATTCTTTCCTCTAAGGAGCTTACTTTTGTGGGAGATTATGTTCCTAATAATACTAAAGAAGGACCAAAAGAGTCTTAAAATTCAGCTTGTTTAAACTTGAGGCATTGCTTCTTTACACCTTAAGGTCAAGATCTCCCTTTCTTTAGAGCATTTAATGTTAGAAAACTTATAATTGTAAATTCTTTGTCCTTTAAAGATGTAACCCTTTTGAAAAACTTCTTGCCAGTTTTACAATCCAGAACTGTTTTTTCTCACGGACCTGGGGTCATCCCTTTAAAATGCAATCACCAAGGAAAATAGCACGCATAGTTCCTACTCCCTGGAGTGAATCTAGGGTCCTAATTTCTGTGGACACTTCTCCAAGCTGTAAAACTACCTGTGGTCATGAAGATACTACAAGGTTTACTTTTCTTTTGGATAAGGCCATTAGCATATACAGACAGCTAAAGATCTCCTCAATTTCCCCAACAAACTACCAGAAGCTACAGGAGAGACATGGAACATGGTCTTCTTCATAGCCCTCAGCAGGAACCAATCCCACTGATAACCTAATTACAGAATTGTAGCTTCCAGAATGGTGAGACAAAAAAAAAAAAAAAAAAATTCCTGTTGCTCTGGCCACCTGGTTTGTGTTACTTTGTTGCAGCAACCATAGCATACTAATACATAATATTATACACACACTTAACAGGGTTTTTGTGAGGCTTAAGTGGGAGTATAATGATACGGTAAGCATACAGTCAGTGACTTTATTATCTTTGTCTCTAAAATTTCAAACAGGGTGCTTGGCCTGATTCAGTTGTGTTAGAATACTTTAAAGCCTGATTAACAAGTTGATGAAAACTAAGCAATTAGATGTTCAGGTGGAATTATATCGACATTTAAAACCATAAGAAAGACCTAAGTGTGATACGTTAACTCCTTGTTACTTTATTCTGAGTTTTCTTTCCATGGACTCTCTATTTGCGGTATAATTTGTTTTCTCTAATTTTGATAATTTCAGCTGTGTGTTAAAAACAATGATCTCAGCTATGTGTTTAAAAGTCTTTAAAACCTTTGCATTAGTGTTAGCAGGTTGGAAAATTAAAATTGAAAATCACAAAATATTTCCCGTTTTGAAAGAAGACATGTCAACATAGAATAACGAATTACTTAGGATGGAATTCAAAATTCTAGCCATATAGAATCAAAGGTATTCATCATTCTTTTCTTATGATCATCAAATTACATTATTATATTCAGGATGTTTTCTGTTTCCATGCATATAATAAGACTGAAAAACCATTTGTAGAAGTAAATGAATTATTGGTTGCTGAGATGATATTATATGGAAAATCTTTGAGTCATATTGAAATAGGATATCACATTAGAAAAGTAACTTGAAGATGAAAACAATGGTGAATATTTGCAAGAGAATGTGGGAACAATGATAAGGGAATAAGAAAAGGGAATGCACAAATTTTACTTATTTTCTGGAAGAAAATAAGAGACTTCACCTCATCTACAATAGTTTTGAAGTATTTTGACCTCTTTGGAAAAGGAATTTATTAGTTACAATTTCATTAGTCAATGGCCCTTTGGTACTCTTACCTGTTACTCTACAGCTCCTAGCTGATGACAATAATCACAAATTAATTAAAATCATTCTGACCTTTGGGCTTCAGAAAAGGAGGAAACTAAGTAGATAGAGAGAAGCTTTGATACAATTATGCTAATTTCAATTAAGCAAACTTTTAATGAAAGACCTATTAGAATATGTATAGTGGAATAGTGGCTTTCAGTAAGCATGATAAAGTTCAATGAGAGCATAATTATATTTTCCTTTGAGAATGGAGAGAAATCTACACATTGTTTTAAAAAGGATGCATTCCAGTCAAATTTTCTTTATTGTATTTTGTTCTCTGCAAAATCAAAACTTAAAAGTGTTTGGGAAAAGTATATCAAATTGAATTGAGTGCACTAAAAGATTACTTAGAATTTAAATGCAAGCGATCTGAGGATTATTCTCTATGGACAGTGAAAAGAATGCATGTTGCAATGTATAAAATCACAAACCTCATGGATAGAAATAATACATTCATGATACTTCAGAATAGTAAAGCCTTGGTTCACTCTTGGCAGTGAATTCAAGATCAACACTAACACTATACATTCACATTATAAAACAAACACCAAACTTCTACATTTCCTGGAAAACAATTTAGAACCAGAATGTCCCGTAGTAATGTTTACGGCACGTTTTATAGTAATTTACATTATTACTTTGACAATTTGAAAGATAATATATTTTATTTATGCTGAAAAGTAAAGATAGAATAGAAAAAACTTAAGTGTCTGTGTTCTGCAGAATGAAATGGAACGAGTTTCACACGCTAATTGATGTGCTGTATAATATAATTTCCCACAAATTTATCAATCATTTGTAATAATCTACAGTCAGTGCCAAAATTCAATATGAGAGCAATTTGTTATGTATCAATTAATCTTTCTTTAAGATATGAAAACAACAAAAATATAATTCAGCTACATGCAAAGAAAGGAAAAAGTGTTAAACTACATCCCACTTAAAAAAAAGGGAAACTATGTTTTAAATAATTTGTAAGTGGTTTGATTGCTCTATATAATATATAGTCTCTATTTCTCTATTATTAGCAAATCATCTGCACCAAAAGTTTGAATCTTTAGAATTATACAGACATGTACATTCAGTTGAAGCCCAAAAGTGTCAAAAAAAAAAAAGACGCTGGTAATGAGAAAATTTTCGCCATAATTAATGGGTTATCACTCTAGCTCATGTCCTTTATCTTTAGTTTCAATTAATTGGCTATAGAAACTGGTATTAGATCTTTGTGTCCTTAAGTGTGTGTGTGTGTGTGTGTGTGTGTGTGTGTGTGTGTATCCCAGTTTAAAAATGTAAAAATATGAAGTTATAATTATTTTTTTCCTATATATTTCAGACATCAGATCATAGCTTGCATTTGATTTCCTAGTAGGTCTGCTGAAAAGGACAAATATATTTAACTTTTGTCTTTAAAATGTGTATACCGTTCTTTAGATATATGTAACATAAAATATACAAAGAATATAGTTACCTTTTAGGCCTTCCTTTTCTCATCAGATCTTAGGGTGTTAATATTTATTTTTCTATATACCTATTTATTAATACACCGCCTTCATTTTTTCTGAAGATTTATAATGCATAGCTATGGCAGAATCTTTGGAGCAATAACAGTGTGGAAAAGGTAAAATGGTAGATAGGCTGTATAATATCATTTTAATTACTTTGAATTTTCTAATAATACACTTTTTGAAACCAGACAACAAAATAAATGTATGAATTTTAGTTGTTTTTAAAGGTCATAGATATAAAAAAAGACAGAGTACTTATTTATAAAGGTTAAAGCCATATATTACCATGATAATAACTTCATACTCTTAAAATAGTATTCCCATTATCAAATCAATATGATGTATAAAAATATAATATACTTTTGGAAAATGGAATCTTTAAAGAAAACAATACAAAAAAAAAAAAAGAGCTTTCATTGGATCCTGAAGTGAAAACACAGAATTATATAATTTTTTGTTCAGTTTTCTATATTATTTTAGTCCCAGGGTATTCCTACATAAGCTTTGGCACTGCAGGGGTGACTGAATGGCTCAGTCAGTTGAAAATCCGGCTCTTGATTCTGGCTCAGGCCATGATCCCAGGGTTGTGGTATCAAGCCCCATGTTGGGATCCACCCTGAGCATGGAGTCTGCTTAAGATTCTCTCTCTCTCCCTCTGCCCCTCTCCCCTGCTGGCATGCCCTCTCTCTAAAACAAAACAAAACCAAAAAAACAAAAACAAAAAACAGCAACAAAAAACCACACCCAAAAATTCTTTGGCACTGAAAATAATATATCATGATCCAATTTAAGAAGGTAAATGTTTGTATCCTAAGATACTGAAATGTATAGAAGTATAAAATTCCAGATTTTTCTTTTTCATGTCTCTTATCTCCCATCTGATATAACTGTCAGGTAAGCAACTTTATTGCTTAAAGGAATTTTAAAAGAAAACTCATGGGTATTTAACTTTATCTCTCTCTATATGAGGAAAACTGATGATTGTGAAGAAACTAATCTTTTCTTTTCTTTTTTCCTTTTTTTATCTGTAGAAGATGAGGTAAAATTGTTGACAACCATAATTGCATTGGTTATCAGGGATGTGTTGCTCACTTCAGAAGTTAAGCATTGGGTGGCAGACTTCCTATCATCCGATATTATAACATGTCAAATTCTCCCAAGAAAACACACCAGAGCCCATCAGGTTTAAATATTTTTTGTTGTCTTTTCACTCAGGGGAGAAAATTTCCCAGTAAGAATACCCAAGCCATTAATCACTGAAATAAATTTCTTCAATTCTTCTCACCTCATAGGTACTACACAAAAATGATCCAGGCTTTCTTGAATGAATGCCATTAATATTGAAAGTATATTATGTCCAGTCACCTATTTTCAGAACTGTACAGTTCCAAACTATAGTACAGACTGTGGCATCTACTGAAGTTGTTTAATGCAGCAGCCTCACATTTTCTGTGAGGCTTTTCAAGAAGGACATGATGATGGAACTCCATTACTGATTAATTGGGATATAGAAAATCACAACAGAATGTTGCTACCACCCTCAAAACAAGATATATGAACAAAAAACCAAGGTTACAAAAATCAGAAAGCTGAAGGTTAAAATAATAATAATAATAAACCTAAGTGAATTAAATTCCAGAGTGTAGCAGGAGAAAAGAGATCCATGGCTGATCTGATTCCTGGTAGAATGTCAAAATGTTGAGGAACTTGCCATATACAGGATAAGGAGAAATAAGCCGAATTGTAATGAACTTTAACGTCCATGCATGGACATGAATGATTCAAATCCGAAGTGAACCCCAGTTCCAAAGCAAGTCTGCAACTATCCATGGGCATTCTCAGGCTTTCTTCTTGTGGCTGAGAATGGGATGCTGAGTCCTGAAGGTGTATGAGAGATAGTTCCCCTAATGCAATGGCAGACAAGATTGTGAACAAATGGAAGGTCCTATCTTCTATGATGGGTAGCCATAGGGCAAGATATCACTCCAAGGGTCATGACTATTCCCTAAACCAAAAGCAGACAGCTTTTTTAAGTGCAAAGCATCTGCCTATTGAATGCTGGAGGAGGGTAAGAGAGATAAAAGAAATATCACCCTAATAGTTACAGGGGAATCCTTTAATGAAAAGGCAATGGCTAGCTAAAAGATGGGGACAGAGCAAGAGTGATGAAAGAAATTCTTTAAGTTTCTCACATCTGCAGTGAGTACCTTCTAGAAGTTCTCTGAGGGATGATTGTGTGGCAGGAAATCTGGGTGTTATGCCTTAAGCTGTGGCCCACTTTCCCACCAAATTTATATGTTGAAGTCCTAACCCAGGGAACCTCAGAATATATGCTTATTTGGAAATAGAGTCATTGCATATGTAGTTAGTTAAGATGATGAAGTCATACTGGAGTAGAATCCAATATGATCAACATCCTTGCAAAAAAAGGGAAATATGACAGAAGCATAATGCAAACACACACACACACACACACACACACACACACACACACACACAGAATGCCATGTATGGCACAGAAGAGAATGGGGTGATGTGTCTACAAGTGAAAGAATAACAAAGATTGCCAGCAATCCACAGGAAGCTGGGAGAGAGATGGAACACACTCTTCTTCACAGTCCTCAGAAGGAACCACCTCTGCCAACACTTTGATCTAAGATTTCTGGCCTTCAGAACTGTGAAACAATAATTTTCTGTTGTTTAAGTCACCCATTTTGTGGTATTTTGTGATGGTAACCCTAAGAAACTAATACACTGAGATACATACTTTTGAGGAACACTGAGTCTTACTCATTGTGTTGCAGCTGTCCTCCAAAGTATGAAATAAATCTCCTAAAGTGAAGGAATTCAAAATTAAAGAGAAAACCTCAACAATTCAAAATGTGAATAGCTTGAATCTAAAGGAGAAGGGAGAAGATAGAGATAGAAAGAAAGAGAGTGGGACGGAGGGGGAGAAAAGAAAGAAAAGAAAGGTAAGATCTGTTCAGCAAGTTGGTGTCCATGCTATAAAACAATATATCATCCCTGGCATCTTGCTCTTTCTCAGATCTTAAGATATGTTGAAGACATACTTCTGTTCTGACCCCCCCAAATATTTAAAGCTGCTGGTGAACTTAGCTGAAACGAAGCACAGCTTTCTTAGTTACAGATTAGATTGACTCATCCCCATGCTACATGTGACATTATCTGAAGACAGCTATTTTGAAATTTTAATTTAAAATATTAGTAGAGCTTAATAATACTGTCCTTTTCAGTATTATAAAATGTCCAATGTATAATTTTAAAAAATGTATGAGATGGGGCGCCTGGGTGGCTCAGTCAGCTGAACGTCCGACTTCAACACAGGTCATGATCTCACAGTTTGGTTCGTGGGTTCAAGCCCCACATCGGGCTCTGTGCTAACCGCTCAGAGCCTGGAGCCTGCTTCAAATTCTGTCTCTCTCTCTCTCTCTCTCTCTCTGTTCCTCCCCCGCTCATGCTCTGTCTCTCTTCTTCAAAAATAAAAACATTAAAAATTTAAAAAATGTATGAGATAGTTGCAGATGCCTGATTATGAATAACCAGTATTCAAGAAAGAAAAAAAAAAATAGAATAGAAATGAAAGATGATCCAGCTGTAAGAATTGCTCAGTAGGGCTTTTAGAGCAACTATAAAATTAGGTTACTAAAATGTGTACTAAAACACTGGAGACCATACCTGGAGAGACAGTAAATCATAGAAGACAGATTGAAGCTGTTAAAAGAAGAATCTAATGAAAATATTATGAATGAAAAATTCACTTGAAGAATTTCATAGCAGAATTGACCAAGAAGAGAAGAGTATCGACAAATTTCAATGCAGCTCAACAGAAATTATCTAAACTGAAGCACACAACAACAACAACTTAGAGTGGAAGAAATAGAATAGAATGCTCAAGATCTGAGGGAAATTATCAATGAATCTTGTATTAATAACAGACTTATTAGAGGAGTAAAAAGAACGGGACAGAAGAATGTGAAGAGATATTTATCAAGATTTTTCCGAAGTTAAGGTAAATCATTAACCAGGAGATCCAAGAAGTAAAGCAAATCCAAGTAGAATAAATATAAAGAAGTGGAACATCATTAAAATGCATTAAAAAAGTCAGCACACAATTCTAAACCCAACAAAAATCTCCAAAACTGAAAGCAAAGTAACACAATTTTAAGCAGTTAAACCTGAGAAGCTGAGAAAATTCACATACAGCAAGATTACATGGCAGTAAGTATTTAAAGAATTTATGCAGGGGTGCCTGGGTGGCTAAGTCAGTTAAGTGTTCGACTTGCGAATCCACTTAGGATCCTCTGTCTCCCTCTCTCTCTGCCCCTCGCCCACTAACACGCGTGCACCCGTGTGGATGTGTGTACGCACTCTCTCTCAAAAATAAACATTAAAAATAGAAAAGAATTTGCACAGCTAAAGGTAAATGACACCAGGCAGAAATTCAAACCTTCATAAAAGTATAAACAACATGACAAAACATAAATATATAAAATTATTTGAAATATATACATTTGTGTGTTATATACATGCATGATAATATATTCATAAACACATTATACTAATAACATACATACACATACACAGATGTGTATACATATATACTTATATGTTATGTGGGTGCATAATATTGATGTGTATAATATCATGCTAATAAACATGTATGCATGCATGTGTGTGGCATGTATGATTACTGATCGTTTAAAGCCAAAATAATGGCAATGTATTGCCGAGTTGTAGCATAAGTTACATATATAACAGTAATGGGACAAAGTTCATGGAAGTCATATATACTTACAATTATAAGGTTCTTACTGTTTTGTGAAGTCATATACTATCATTTAAGTGTCACCTGTAATAAAAAAGAAGTTGCACAGTGTAATCTGTAGAGCAGTTACTAAAAATAACAACAAACAAAAGGTAAAAAAGACATTTAAAAAATGGAATCAAAAGTTTAAAAATGAGTTATTTTTAAATACTTTTAGAAATACTTATTTTTAAAAGTACTTGAAAGTATTTAAAGTACTTAAAGTATTTAAAAGTATTTAAGTACTTAAAGTACTTAAAAGTATTTAAAAATACTTATTTTTAAATATTTTTAAATAAATGACATATATTAACAAATTCAGGTAACATCATATTTAACAGGGAAATCAGTCTCTGAAGATTATAAACAAGATAAGCATGACCATTATAATCCTTTCTATTCAATATTGTACTGAAGTCCTAGCTAGGGCTTTTGGATAAACAAATGAAATAATAAGCATAACATCTGATAAGAAAGAAGTGAAACCGTCATTATTAGATTATATTTCAAGCACTGTCTTTTTGATGCCTCATAGAAGGCAGGATCAACACCCCACCCCAAATTTTGTTTGGATGTCAAGATTCATGATTCCACACATGCAGTAAAGATTAATATAAGAATTAAAACATTTATTAATCACATAATGAGTCTTCCTGAAAGAACAGAGAAAATTCCCAAGCAGGTCCGTAAATGTCTTGAGAAAGCAAAGAGATTGGCATTGTTTTTTTTTTTTTTTTCAATATATGAAATTTATTGTCAAATTGGTTTCCATACAACACCCAGTGCTCATCCCAAAAGGTACCCTCCTCAATACTCATCACCAACCCTCCACTCCCTCCCACCCCCATCAATCCTCAGTTTGTTCTCAGTTTCTAAGAGTCTCTTATGCTTTGGCTCTCTCCCACTCTAACCTCTTTTTTTTTTTTTTTTCCTTCCCCTCCCCCATGGGTTTCTGTTAAGTTTCTCAGGATCCACATAAGAGTGAAACCATATGGTATCTGTCTTTCTCTGTATGGCTTATTTCACTTAGCATCACACTCTCCAGTTCCATCCAAGTTGCTACAAAAGGCCATATTTCATTCTTTCTCATTGCCACGTAGTATTCCATTGTGTATATAAACCACAATTTCTTTATCCATTCATCAGTTGATGGACATTTAGGCTCTTTCCATAATTTGGCTATTGTTGAGAGTGCTGCTATAAACATTGGGGTACAAGTGTCCCTATGCATCAGTACTCCTGTATCCCTTGGGTAAATTCCTAGCAGTGCTATTGCTGGGTCATAGGGTAGGTTTATTATTAATTTTCTGAGGAACCTCCACACTGCTTTCCAGAGCGGCTGCACCAATTTGCATTCCCACCAGCAGTGCAAGAGGGTTCCCATTTCTCCACATCCTCTCCAGCATCTACAGTCTCCTGATTTGTTTATTTTGGCCACTCTGACTGGCGTGAGGTGATATCTGAGTGCGGTTTTGATTTGTATTTCCCTGATAAGGAGCGACGTTGAACATCTTTTCATGTGCCTGTTGGCCATCCGGATGTCTTCTTTAGAGAAGTGTCTATTCATGTTTTCTACCCATCTCTTCACTGGGTTATTTGTTTTTCGGGTGTGGAGTTTGGTGAGCTCTTTATAGATTTTGGATACTAGCCCTTTGTCCGAGATGTCACTTGCAAATATCTTTTCCCATTCCGTTGGTTGCCTTTTAGTTTTGTTGGTTGTTTCCTTTGCTGTGCAGAAGCTTTTTATCTCCATAAGGTCCCAGTAATTCATTTTTGCTTTTAATTCCCTTGCCTTTGGGGATGTGTTGAGTAAGAGATTGCTATGGCTGAGGTCAGAAAGGTCTTTTCCTGCTTTTTCCTGTAGGGTTTTGATGGTTTCCTGTCTCACATTCAGGTCCTTTATCCATTTTGAGTTTATTTTTGTGAATGGTGTGAGAAAGTGGTCTAGATTCAACCTTCTGCATGTTGCTGTCAAGTTCTCTCAGCACCATTTGTTAAAGAGACTGTCTTTTTTCCATTGCATATTCTTTCCTGCTTTGTCAAAGATGAGTTGGCCATACGTTTGTGGGTCTAGTTCTGGGGTTTCTATTCTATTCCATTGGTCTATGTGTCTGTTTTTATGCCAATACCATGCTGTCTTGATGATGACAGCTTTGTAGTAGAGGCTAAAGTCTGGGAATGTGATGCCTCCTGCTTTGGTCTTCTTCTTCAAAATGACTTTGGCTATTCGGGGACTTTTGTGGCTCCATATGAATTTTAGGATTGTTTGTTCTAGTTTCGAGAAGAATGCTGGTGCAATTATGATTGGGATTGCATTGAATGTGTAGATAGCTTTGGGTAGTATTGACATTTTGACAATATTTATTCTTCCAATCCATGAGCAGGGAATGTCTTTCCATTTCTTTATATCTTCTTCAATTACCTGCATAAGCTTTCTATAGTTTTCAGCATACAGATCTTTTACATCTTTGGTTAGATTTATTCCTAGGTATTTTATGCTTCTTGGTGCAATTGTGAATGGGATCAGTTTCTTTATTTGTCTTTCTGTTGCTTCATTATTAGTGTATAAGAATGCAACTGATATCTGTACATTGATTTTGTATCCTGCAACTTTGCTGAATAGAAGGAACATACTTACACATCATAAAAGCCATATATGAAAAGCCCACAGCTAACATCATCCTCAATGGGGAAAAACTGAGAGCTTTTTCCCTGACATCAGGAACACGACAGGGATGCCCACTCTCACCGCTGTTGTTTAACATAGTGTTGGAAGTTCTAGCATCAGCAATCAGACAACAAAAGGAAATCAAAGGCATCAAAATTGGCAAAGATGAAGTCAAGCTTTCGCTTTTTGCATATGACATGATATTATACATGGAAAATCCGATAGACTCCACCAAAAGTCTGCTAGAGCTGATACAATAATTCAGCAAAGTGGCATTGGCTTTTATTGTGGTTAGGTAGTGGGGTTGGGGAAAGGATTTCCTTGCTCTTACAGGAGACTTCATGGCTTTAATTCCCAGCAGTAGTAAACGAGGAACTCTGAAATTTTCTAATCAGTTTGCTCTGATTTGGGCAAAGGGGGAAAGTGGTATTGAGAGATTTGAAAGCTATCAGCAAACAGAAAAATTGAGTTAGTTAGACTATTGTAGATTCATTGAAAACCATTGGAACCTTCAATGAATCAAATAGGACTGATATATGAATTTAGCAAGTGCTGCTCAACAAAAGGTCAGTATACAAGAATTGACACTGTTTCTTTCTTCTTGCAAAGGAAAAATAGACAAAGCAATATAAATGTAATGTTATTAAAGGAATGTGAATTTTTTAAAAATAATATCAGAAAAGATACATGTGAAAGAAGAACAATAAGTAAAAAATCTTGATGAGGAAAAAATGACATTAAAAATTCTAAGACATATTGTATTCATGAGTGAGAAGATTTAATATTTTAAAGTTGTCCATCCCCCTCCCCAATGATCTATAGATTAATTCAATAACAATCAAAACCATTAGAGGACTTTTGGGATAAAATTGGAAATCTGATCCAAATCTTTTATGTTAACATATAGAATTCAAAATAGCGAAAAACAATCTTGAAAAAGAAGTGTTGGAAATATATGTTCATTTCTGAATTCCAAGAAGAGGCACAAGTGGTCTTCAGTGACAGAGTTATCCTGCAAAAGTATGACCAAAAAGAAACACAAGAGCATCTTCTATGGTCAGTATATGTACTCATATACATATATAGTTCTCGTAGAGTGGACAAATAGTATACAGCTGTCAAAACTTACTGAACTAAATTTTTAAGATCAACCCATTTTACTCTATGGAAATAATACTTAAAATATAGTACAAAAACATATGGACACAGTTGAATCTCACTGTTTGCTGTAATTATATTCTATAAAGTTGAATTGACAAATACTAAACTATTGATCCTAGGGGAAATTAAGAACTCGGTTCCTATGAACTCTGGACACAACCTTTTTATCAACTGATCAATATATATATGTGTTTCTATTAAAGGTGATTTCATGTATGTTGTTAATTCTGACGTGCACTTAGCACACTAGGCTACTTTAGCACTATGTTTAGGGGCCATTTTGAACAGTGACATTGCCAGTAACAAAAGCACAACATGTAAAAAAACATGGCACCAAATGGACCATGAAAAAGACACTTAGTTATAGCATTCGTTCATCCTCCGCATTTGTTCATCACATGCTCTGTACGCGTTCATGACTAAGTGCAAAAATGCCCATAAGTATCATTTGAGGGTTACAAATAAATTTTAGCAAGTAGATGAATTCTAAATTTGTGATCCATGATTGACCGTTCATAAAATCCTATAAATGAAAGATATGACCATTGGATCTTTCCAACAGAATGTAGGAGGATGCCTAGTAGTTGGTTCAGTTTTGATTTGTTCTGGCTGAAGATTCAAAATACAGGAAGAAGACTCTTGCTCAAGTTGAAATGCGTGTAGCAAAGTGGTTGGAAGTGGAGCATAGTTTTTGTGAAGGCTGTACCCAGAGACATAGGAACAGAAACCTCTTACCAGGGGTTTGAGGGGACAACTTTCCACCTCATATTTTGCTCTAAGTCTCACTTCCATTTATAACGAGCTCAAAGTTACTTAGAAATCGTTTCTTTTTTTAAATCCACAACTACATCTTGAGGTGAAGTCTGAGCCCAGGATATTGAATAAGACGTTTTAAAACAACACTCAGTACACTCTTCCCTCCTCCTCCTCCTCCTCCTCCTCCTCCTCCTTCTTCTTCTTCTTCTTTAACGTTTATTCATTTTTGACAGAAAGAGAGAGACAGAGTGCAAGCAGGGGAGGGGCAGAGAGAGAGAGCCAAAGTCGGAAGCCTAACCAACTGAGCCACCCAGGTGCTCCCCTCCTTCCTATTAAATTACATTCTAGTATGAGATTTCTTTACCGTGACCGTTGTTTGTTTGCTTTTTTTGGGGGGGGGAGGGTTTGAGGGGAAGGCAGTTGGTGGGCTTCATCTTCCTCAAAACACAAAACATCTGATTATTTAATCTTCATTCGGAACAACCTGGGTTAATCCTAATACTTCTTGCTTTCCTAAGGGATGTTGTCTTCTGTCATTCCAAAGTGATATTTCCAAGATAAATTGAATATTCAAAACAGTTTTAAGATTTCCTATTCCCATTCCTATTTTACTAAGGGAAAACTTTCTCAGTGATACTGGCACTTAAAATGAAAGAATTTGATCTTCAAAAACAGACTTCAAAAAATAATAAAATGTAATCTCTCTGAGGCATCTTTTTGTAAGACGATTGTAACCACAAAACTATGCAAACTATCTGAAGAATGAATGTTTACATTGATTGTTGCCATTATTTTAAGGTATTCTTTTTAGGTAGGTATGTATCATCACTTAAGCCTCGATCATAACACAGTAAATTGATTGTGTTAGCTGAAACTGAATCATATAATGAAATAACCTAGCGTAATTCAGGGAAGCATTTACTCTCTCTATTCCTTTTTTCATTTCCTTCTCTGCATTAAGGTTCTGATGAGATAACAGGAAGAATTTACTTAATTGGGAACTTATATGTATTTCTCATAGCATAAAAATGCACTTATATTGAAGTAATTATTACTCACTATTTAATAGTCCTGATCTATATCAGATAAATTTAAATATACTTTTGTCTTTCTAAAATTCTGAAATAGAAAAGTTACATTAAGAAAGCCCAAGTGTCTGGGGAATCATTATTTTCTTTCCTCTCAGAATCGTTTTAATTTTGGTTTTCTTATTGACCATGACCAAAAAGACCATAATGTGACCAAAAAGACCTCAGACTCCACTGAGGCCACTGGGCGAAATTGATTAGGAGAGTATTGCAAACTCCACATGGAAACCCTCTTAAAGAATTTCATGGTGATAAATGCTAAAGCTTAAGCACCTTTAGTATTTTCCTTGGAGCTAAAAAATTTACTCAGAATTCTGAGAAGTTAGGTGTGTGAAGCAAATATTTTTAATCTACGGTAAGGGCATTCTCTCAGAAATGTTTCCTGTTAATGGTTCCTTTGCTTGTCAGTTTATCTGTGGATTCTAACCTCCCTTTAATATAAACTTAATATTTTCATCAATCATAATATATGAGCTATTTCCTTTGGATTGTCCCAATTTTCTTCCATAAAGACTTTTATGTCACTGAATCTTCTGTGTCTTCTCACACTCATTAAAAGCAGCAACAGCAATAACTACAAGACAACAGATAAAGCAAAGAAAAATACCCTATTTTAATTTTTAGTACATATCATCAAAATAATATTTATTATTTGATTATCTTCATGCTGAGCAGTATTGCTGTCAGTAAAATATATGTGATCTTTTAATAAAGTATTGTGCAATTTTGATTGGCTATATGCCATATGAACTACAGTAATTTTAAACAATGGCTCAGTGAATGGAACATCCAACTCTTTTTTTTTAACGTTATTATTATTATTTTTTAGATTTATATCCAAGTTAGTTAGCATATAGTGCAACAATAATTTCAGGGGTAGATTCCTTAATGCCCCTTACCCATTTAGCCCACCCCCCTCCCACCACCCCTCCAGTAACAAACTCTGTTTGTTCTCCATATTTAAGAGTCTCTTATGTTTTGTTCCCCTTCCTGTTTTTATATTATTTTTGCTTCCCTTCCCTTGTGTTCATCTTTTCTGTGTCTTAACATCCTCATATGAGTGAAGTCATGATATTTGTCTTTCTATGACTGACTAATTTCACTTAGCATAATACCCTCTAGTTCCATCTGCATAGTTGCAAATGGCATGATTTCATTCTTTTTGATTGCCAAGTAATACTCCATTGTGTGTGTGTGTGTGTGTGTGTGTCCACATACCACATCTTCTTTATCTATTCATCCATTGATGGACATTTGGGCTCTTTCCATACTTTGGCTATTGTTGATAAATATTGGGGTGCATGTGTCCCTTCAAAACAGCACACCTGTATCCCTTGGATAAGTGCCTAGTAGTGCAATTGCTGGGTCGTAGGGTAGGTCTATTTTTAGTTTTTTGAGGAACCTCCATACTGTTTTCCAGAGTGGCTGCACCAGCTTGCATTCCCACCAACAATGCAAAAGAGATCCTCTTTCTCCTCATCCTTGCCAACAACTGTTGTTGCCTGAGTTGTTAATGTTAGTCATTCTGACAGGTGTGAGGTAGTATCTCATTGTGGTTTTGATTTGTATTTCCCTGATGATGAGTGACGTTGAACATTTTTTTCATGTGTCAGTTGGCCATCTGGATGTCTTCTTTGGAGAAGTGTCTATTCATGTCTTTTGCCCATTTCTTCACTTGATTATTTGTTTTTTGGGTGTTGAGTTTGATAAGTTCTTTATAGATTTTGGGTAGTAACCCTTTATCTGATATGTCGTTTGCAAATATCTTCTCCCATTCTGTTGGTTGCTTTTAGTTTTGCCGATTGTTTCCTTCACTGTGCAAAAGCTTTTTATTTTGATGAAGTCCCAATAGTTCATACAACTCTTGATTTAGGCTCAGGTCATATTCCCAGGGTCATGGGATCAAACCCACGTTAGTCTCCACACTGAGCATGGAACTCACTTAAGATTCTCTCCCTCTCTCTCTCTCTAAGAAAAAAATATAGTAGAGGCACCTGGGTGACTCAGTAAGTTGAGCATCCGACTTCAGCTTAGGTCATGATCTCACGGTTTGTGAGCTCAAGCCCTGTGTGGGGCTCTGTGCTGACAGCTCAGAGCCTGAAGCCTGCTTTGAATTCTGTGTCTCCCTTTCTATCTGCACCTCTCCCACTTGTGCTCTGTCTCTCTCAAAAATAAATAAACATTAAAAAATTTAAAAAAATAAATATACTAGTATAATATCTACAATTTTATGGCAGTTTTATTTCAATTAAAAAAATAGGTGTCTCAAAGTCTTTCAGAAATCTTGGTTTAAGTAGTTAGACACTTGTGGACTTGGGTATTCTTGAGAGCAGGTGGCTCACAAACTGCCAGAGATGGCTTAATTTGAAGAAGTTGTGAATATAATACTTTACATAATGAAGGGACTTTACAGATGTAATTAGGTTTAAGCACCTTATGATAGGAAAAGTGGCCTGTATTCTGCAGGTGGGCTCAATCTAATCATATGAGCCCCCAAAAGCAGCTGGAAAAGGAAGAAGGCAGCAAAATGCAGCAGAAGAGGAGTGTGGCAAGATACAGCAAACAGAGAAGTCAAAGAGATTCCACATGTGAGATGGATTCCAAGTGTCAAGGCTGATTCTGTGACAGGGATGACCACATGCAAGGAGTGGGGGGCTGAAGTCAGCATACTTCTGACAGCCAGAAAGGAAATGGAGATCTCAGTGTTTCAACTTCAAGGAACGGAGTTCTGCCAACAACCTGAATGAGCTTGAAAGCAAATTCTTCTCCAGACGGTGAAGAAAGGAAGGGGGTTAGCCAACATCTTGATTTTAGTTTGAGAGAATCAGAGCAGAGGAACCAGCTGAGTCCCACTGTGCTAAGATTCTTGACCCACAGAAATTATGAGATAAAAAATGACAACTGGGGGCACCTGGGAGGCTCAGTCAGTTAAGCGTCCAGCTTCAGCTCAGGTCGTGATCTCAAGACGTGATTTCGAGCCCCACGTTAGGCTCTGTACTAAAAGCTCAGAGCCTGGAGCCTGATTTGGATTTTGTGTCTCCCTCTCTCTGCCCTTTCCCACTGACAGTCTGTCTCTTTCTCTCAAAAATAAATGTTGAAATAAATAACATTGTTTTAAATTTCTACGTTTGCAGTAACTTGTTATGGCAGCAATAGAAAACTATTGTGGGCACAGAGATATTTTAAGTATTTTTATGTAAGGTGATACAATGGACCAACACCATAAATATTAAATATAAAAGAAACAATATCCAATTATAGCAAATGAAACATAATGTGTTCTTAATGTTCACTCTAAGAATTTGAAAATAAACACAAAGTAAAGCAACAAGATAATGTATAGTATTTTAGCTATATTCCCTTCGATGTGCATTATTTGATGAATATATACCTAATGTTTGTTTTAATAACTATTTAAGTGATATGATCACAAAGACTCAAGGGGGTGATATGAACAGGAGTAATAAATTCACTGTGATTTTCATGTGGGAGGGTATAAACTCAATTTTTTTAGCCAATGTACCTGAATTTTCTAGTTCATCACTACTCTGTCTCTTCTTACTTATGACATGTTATATACTTAAATATCGTATTCTACAACAATATTTATTATAGAAATTAGATAACTTAAAATAATAAATAAAATTGAAGTCGATTTTTGTGAAAAAAAATTGTATCTTCTAAAACTGTACATGTTAATCTTATTGAATCAAATCCATCAGAGCAAAATTAAGCACTTTATTATTCTGTATCCTAGTTTCCAGTGGCCTTGATTACTTATCTTTGTCTTCTTGTATAATTTCAAACAGCCTTGGATTTTTCTTCATTATACATCCAGACAACAGGAAGTATCTGTGGGACCCTCAGGCCCTCGGTGAAGTCTGAGGTGTGTCTACTGCAAGGACTTATTTGATTTTTTTTATGGATCTCTTCAACAGTTTTCTCTGCCGTTCTAATCACTACTTTACACATTTTATTTTATTTTTCTAGTTTTGTGATGAAGTGAGAATTTTTTTGTTTTCTCTTTTCCAAGTGGTTAGAAAACCTAGAATATATTCCTTTCAGAGTCCCTATTCTTCTTTACGGTCAAAAATTGTGCAAACATACGTGATGAACTTTGTGTGATTGTGTATGTGTGTGTAGATCCTATAGAATGTTTGAGAGCAGAGCTTTGAAATTCTGTGTACATTTCCAATTTATGAGATATTCCAAAAAAAACTTCCTTTCTATGTTTGGTTCTCACTTAAATTACTCTTTTTTTGAAACTTACTTTGTGTTTGTTCCTAAATGCTTTAAGACTTGATATGGATAGTACTTGTAAAAGAATTCCTCATTTACCTATCCATGGCCAATAATTTATTTTAAAAATGTCTCTTTTTGTAGAAGAGAATTCTATCATTTTGAGTCTATTCTTGCACCACTGCTAAATCGCTAAAGAATGGTATTTTCTTTTTCACAAGCCAAAGAAAAAAAATATTCAAGTTGTATATTGCAGGTGCACAAATCTGCTTCCATGAAACAAAACAAAACAAAACAAAACAAAACTATAGTCTCTTTGACAAAGAGCTTGACAAAATGACATAATCAAGCATTAGTACATTGTTTTTTAGTTCATTCACTTTTCCCAAATATAACACTCACCCAAAAGTTCTTGTGCTAAGAATACAAACATCTATGACATTACCCTCTCAAACTGAGAGGTATTTTCTAAATGATATGATTAACCACTAATAAACATTTTCTTTTTATATATATGCTTCTACATAATCTGAAAACAAGGATACTTTCCTAAATAACTACAGTATAACTATTAAAGTCAAGAAATTTAGTATTGGATAAAATATATTACTTAAGATACAGCTTATGTTCAAATTCCTCCAATTTCCTCATGATATATTTTATAATGTTTTATTGGTCTCTCACCCAACTTAGAGGAATACATTAAATGTATTTATCATGTCTCTAGCTTCCTATTATGTGACACTCTTTAATTTATGACACAAATTTAAAAAAAATAATAAAGTGCACAAAATTCATTTCTTTCTACATAATATATATATATATATATATAATTTTATTTTGATATCTCCAATCAATATTAAAAACTAAAGTACTAAAAAGAGTTTGCTGGTTCTTCTTTCGTTTTGCTTTTGTTTTTAACTGAAGGCTATTTTTTTGTTGTTTATATTTGTGAGATATATTTTGGAGGGAATGATCAGTTCATGTACATATACAAATTCATTGGTATAAACAACTTACAAGATTATGTTTACAATATTCTCTTATTTTGGGACACCTGGGTGGCTCAGTCAATTAAGACCTCAGCTCAGGTCATGATCTTGTGTTTTGTGAGTTCAAGTCCTGCATCAGGCTCTGTGCTGACAGCTTGGAGTCTGGAGCCTGCTTTGGATTCTGTGTCCTCCTCTCCCTCTGCCCCTACCCCACTCACCCTCTGTCTCTCTCTCTTTCTCTCTCTCTCTCTCAAAACATAAACACCTAAAAAAATTTAAAAATTTCTCTTATTTAAAAAAATCCTGCTGTTTTAGTTATGTGCTTTTTTCTCTTCCCACTTTTATGTATTTTCTCTTTTTCCTTTTCTTGATATATTTTGTAAGCTACTTGTTTATCACTTTTTTCAGAGAACCATCCTTAAGCTTTGCTGATCTCTATCATATCTTTCAAGTTGATTGTATGAAAATCTACTTTTAATGACTTTTGTTTCTACTTGCTTTGTTTTATTTTTTTGTAGATATTTTCCTGTCTTCTCAAGTTGTATTATTAGCTCATAAATGTTTATTTTTACCTTTTAAATAAGTATTTTAGGAAATATATTCCTTGATATCCTGTTTTACTTAAATGCCACAAAATATTTATTATTATTATTATTACTTCTTAGTGCAGTTGACACACAATGTTACATTAGTTTCAGGTAAACAACATAGTGATTCTACAATTTTATACATTATACTGTACTCATCACAAGTATAGCTACCATGTAACTGGAAGCCTGTATCTCCCTCCCACCTTCACCTATTTTGCTTATCTCCCTAAACTTCTTCCCCTCTGGAAACCATCAGTTTGTTCTCCATGTTTTTGGATCTGTTTCTGCTTTCTTGTTTGCTTATTCTTCTTTTTAAGACTCTACATATTATTGAGATCATATGATATTTGTCTATCTCAGTCTGATTTATTTCACTTAGCACAATACCCTCTAGATTTATTCATAATGGTCACAAATGGTCTGATCTTACCCTTTTTATGGCCATATACATATATATATACATATAGTCATGATAATTAATTGTATCATATATATTTTATACATAATTAACAATATATTATCTTTGAAGTCTATTATTTTAAAGAGAGATGAGTGTTAAATTATTTAATTATATTTATTGCTTTGTCAATGGTTCGTGTAATCCTGTCACTTTTTGTTTCATATAATTGAAATCATATTATGAAAATTATATAGGTTTGAATTTACTTAGACATTTGATTCTCTTAATAATTTTGCCATAAATTTTATTTAATTTGAGTTTAATAACTTCTTCCAATTTCATTTTCCTTTTATGTGTTTCTATATATACTATCAAACTCATTTGTTTGTTTCATTATGCATAGGTTTGTGTATCAGTCAAGATTCTCCAGAACTACATCAGCACTCCTAGGTCTCCAGATTGCTAACTGCAGATCTTGGGACTTGTCAGCCTCCATAATTCTGTTAGTCAGTTCCTTATAATAAATAAATGATGATAGATAGATAGATAGCCTATGAGTTCTGTTTCTCTGGAGAACCTTGACTTTACATATATAATATGCTCCTTCAACAATAGGTAGGAAAAACATATTTACTTTTCTGAAGTACACATGGGTTTTTACAAAAGCTTATAATATAGCTTGTAAAGCAAGCATTTACAAATTTCAGAAAGTTGGTAACATACAGAATACTTGGACCACCATGTAAAATACAAAACTTTGTGGAAAAATATGTAATGAACACAGCCAGAAAACTTGAAATTAAGAACATATAGGTCAAAGAAGAAGTCATGATGCATATTAGGGAGTAACTTGAACTTTAAAATAAGCTAAACACATCATTAAAGTTTTTAGGATATACAATTTAAAAATAGGCAGAGAACCTGAATAGACATGTTTTCAAAGAAAACATACAGATGGCCAACAGACACATGAAAAGATGTTCAACATCACTGATCATCAGGAAAATGCAAATCAAAACCACAGGGATATGCCACTTCACACCTATCAGAATGGCTAAAATTAACAACACAGGAATCAATAGGTGTTGCCAAGGATGCCGAAAAAGGGGAACCCTCTTACACTGTTGGTGGGAATGCAAACTGGTGCAGCCACTTGAAGAACTATATGGAGGTTCCTCAAAAAGTTAAAAATAGAACTATACTCTGATGCAGGAATTGCACTACTAGATATTTACCCAAAGGATACAAAAATAATAATTTGAAGGGATACATGCACCCTGATGTTTA
The DNA here is from genome assembly GCF_023721935.1 of Panthera uncia. Taxonomy (NCBI): domain Eukaryota; kingdom Metazoa; phylum Chordata; class Mammalia; order Carnivora; family Felidae; genus Panthera; species Panthera uncia. Next base: position 36,250,806 of record NC_064807.1, read on the forward strand.
TAGCAGCATTATCAACAGTAGCCAAATTATGGGAAGAGCCCAAATGTTCTTTGACTGATAAATGGATACATAAATTGCAGTATATATATATATATATATATATATATATATATATACAATGGAACACTATTCAACCGTAAAAATACTGAATTCTTGTCATTTCCAATGATGTGGAGGAGCTAGAAAGTATTATGCTAAGTGAAATAAGTCAGAGAAAGACTAATACCATCTGATGTCACTCATATGTGGAATTTAAGAACAAAACAAATGAGCAAAGGGAACATAAGAGAGAAAGAGAGAGAGAGAGAGAGAGAGAGAGAGAGAGAGAGGCACACCAGGAAACAGACACTTAACTACAGACAACAGAGTGATGGTTACCAGAATAGAGGTAGGTGGGAGGTGGATTAAGTAGGTCACGGGGATTAAGAAGGGTACTTGTTGTGATGAGCACCAGGTGTTGGATGTAAGTGTAGAATCACTAAATTCTGCACCTGAAATTAATATTATACTGTATGTTAATCGAGTGGAATTTAAGTAAAGCTCCCAAAATACATAAAAAATTTGTGTAAAAAATAAAACAAAATCCATCTTATCTTCTGTATCAATTAAAGCATTTATTAATTCCATATCCTGTTACCTAACTGAAAATTAAATATTCTTTGAGTTGCTATCCTCAAAATTTAATCTATATAATTCACTTTAATTAAAAGTAATTATATATTTTAACTTTCTCTGCAAATATACAGATCTTCCTCAATTTACAATGTGGTTAGTTCCAATAAACTCATTCTCAGTTGAAAATATGCTAAGTCAAAAACTACATTTAATACACCTCACCTATTAAACATCAAAGCTTAGCCTAGACTACCTTAAACATACTCAGAACACTTACATTAGCCTATAGTTGGGGAAAATCATCTAAAACAAAGCCTATTTTACAATAAAGTGTTGGATATTTCATGTAAGTTGTTGAATACTAAACTAAAATGTAAAACAGAATGGCCATATTGCTCTAAAATGGTCGTAAGTGTATCGGTTGTACATTTTTGGGATCCTGTAGCCAACTGGAAGCCGAGACTTGCTGTCACTATTCAGCATAATGAGAGAGTATCCTATTGCCTATCACTAACCTGGGGAAATACCAAAATTCAATATTTGAAGTACAGTTTCTACTGGATGTATATGTGTATTATTTTGAAGTGAAAAACATTGTAAGTTAAACCATTGTAGGGGTGCCTGGGAGGCTCTGCCAGTTAAATATCTGACTCTTGATTTTGGCTCAGGTCATAAACTCATGGTTTGTGGGATCAAGCCCAGCGTTGGGCTCTGCGCTGGCAGCATGCAGCCTGCTTGGTATCCTCTCTCTTACTCCCTCTCTGCCCCTCCCCCACCCCATCTTTCAAAATAAATAAATAAACATTTAAAAAAAATGTAAGTCAGGGATGCAGATAGAAACAGCTGTTATAATCCATATTTTACAGACAATGAAGCTGAGACTGAGTTTTAGTGGTCTGAACACAATTTGCAGTTTTTTCCAACTCTAAAGCATATGATTATTATCATGTTTGTGTGTGTGCGTGTGTGTGAGCATTTGCATTTTTTGTTTGTTTTACTTCTCAGGCATTTGACTTGATTTGTACTTTCAAAAGTCATGCTGAAAATAATTGTTGCTCTACTGGGTCACAAAGCAGCCCTTCATAAGTATACAAGAATTGAGATCATACCATGCATACTTTCAGACCACAATGCTATGAAGCTTGAAATCAACCACAAGAAAAAGTCTGGAAAACCTCCAAAAGCATGAGGTTAAAGAACACCCTACTAAAGAATGAATGGGTCGACCAGGCAATTAGAGAAGAAATTAAGAAATATATGGAAACAAATGAAAATGAAAATACAACAATCCAAACGCTTTGGGATGCAGCGAAGAAAATACACTGCAATCCAGGCCTATCTCCAGAAACAAGAAAAATCCCAAATACAAAATCTAACAGCACACCTAAAGGAAATAGAAGCAGAACAGCAAAGACAGCCTAAACCCAGCAGAAGAAGAGAAATAATAAAGATCAGAGCAGAAATAAACAATATAGAATCTAAAAAACTGTAGAGCAGATCAATGAAACCAAGGGTTGGTTTCTTGAAAAAATAAACAAAATTGACAAACCTCTAGCCAGGCTTCTCAAAAAGAAAAAGGAGATGACCCAAATAGATAAAATCATGAATGAAAATGGAATCATTACAACCAATCCCTCAGAATTATAAGCAATTATCAGGGAATACTATGAAAAATTATATGCCAACAAATTGGACAACCTGGGAGAAATGGACAAATTCCTAAACACCCACATGCTTCCAAAACTCAAACAGGAAGAATATATAAATCGTGGTTTATATACACAATGGAGTACTACGTGGCAATGAGAAAGAATGAAATATGGCCCTTTGTAGCAACGTGGATGGAACTGGAGAGTGTGATGCTAAGTGAAATAAGCCATACAGAGAAAGAGAGATACCATATGTTTTCACTCTTATGTGGATCCTGAGAAACTTAACAGAAACCCATGGGAGAGGGAAAGGAAAAGAAAAAAAGAGGTTAGAGTGGGAGAGAGCCAAAGCATAAGATACTCTTAAAAACTGAGAACAAACTGAAGGTTGATGGGGGGTGGGAGGGAGGGAAGGGTGGGTGATGGGTATTGAGGAGGGCACCTTTTGGGATGAGCACTGGGTGTTGTATGGAAACCAATTTGACAGTAAATTTCATATTTAAAATAATAAAAATAAATAAAAATAAATAAACCATTAATAATTAAAGGAGGGTAAAAAGAAAATAATTCATGCTCTATCTGCTTTAGAGTTTGGTATATGAATAAATTAGATAATGCATAATAAGATAAATTAGGTGAAATTTAAGATGTATGATATTGTATGTTGTCACTTAGAATATCAGTGTTGCATTTCTCATGATGATTATTGCAAAATTTATTGCAAAATTTTCAAAATCAGTGGTTTTGTATTTGAATTTAGCCAAGAAGATGGCTTGTATATACTTGCATGAAAATGGCCAAGGATGATACTCCATCCTTGGGTCTAACTGAAATTTAAAGCAGTCATCCAGCCATACCAGGAAAATATTTTCCACTATTGCATAGAAACCGGTGCGGTATTCATTGAATAGCAGTCAACAAAAGCACAAGCTCAAGTAGCTTTCACTATCTTTATTCTGTGTTAGACAAAGCCACACCTCATAAGGGACCAGGCTTATTTGTAATTCATTTGCTTGACCCAGATGGTGAAGTCTAAATGTAATTGCAATATCAGCCTAAATTACCCCATGCTGTTTCGAGTGACTCACGTGTGCCATACTATACACAGTTAACAAGAATAAAGCAATACTGAGTTCAAACATTTCCCAAAGAAGTGAGCACATGGGGCACACTGGATTCACAGAGAATGCTCATTAAAACCACTGAACATTTTGCACAGGTAAGGATTTTGGTATTGGGCCTGTGGTGTCCATGTTACTATGGCAATAACTATTATCACTAGAGCTAATGCATTTCTGACCTGCAGTGTTTAATAACACTCACACACCTCAAAGGGATCTAATCAGAATTTATTAATTTTTGTAAAACAGTGTCAATTTAAAAATGCAACGTAAGATCTAAGTATTAATTATTTTTCTCAGTGTAACTTAAAATGTAACTATGTGACAGAATTCCACATACCCTACAGCATCAATTAAAACTTAACATCTTTGATACTAGTGCTTCTTCGGTCTCCCTTTTGAGCAAGAATCTTCAAAAGAACAGTTCGGCAGTTTCTGGTCCTATACTTATTTGAGCTTTGCATTCAATACCTTCCCCTCCCCTACTGCTTTTCTCTATTAGAAGGAAAAATAAGAATACTCTTTTGAAACTTAGACTTGCTTAGTCCACTTTTAAAGAGCAAGATAGAAAATTTACTACTCTTGCCATTAAATATTACAGTGGGACTAATATACTGAACTTAATATGTAAGGGCAGTTCTTTATCCCAGAAAAAGCAAATTCTCTTCTTAAATTACTGCTTACTGGGAAGTCATATATTAAAGAGTAACATGTTTGGAACTCAAGTGAAAAGCCACTTTATCCAATAGGAATAATGTAAAGTAAATTAAACTGTTGACATCTAGGATTTTATTAAGTACTGACAGGTTTAGTATACTTATACTTGAAACCTTTTATGGTCAACTTTTGAGCATGCATTTATGGATTAGCTAAATTAGCAAAGATTTTAAAAGCGTTTCTTATTGTCTACTCCTAGGCATCAAAGATATGACTACCAGTTTTCAAATTCATGGCTACAAGCCCAGAATAAATTTCATGGGTAGTCTATAGTAGATAAAGGTATTAGGGAAATCCTAAAAGACTGACAGTATGTGAATAAGAATATCCTGATTATTAACATTACCTCTCTGTCCAACCAGCACAATGCCTTTTGGAGATATCACCTTGGATCTGTTTCCACCACTGTACAGTGAAGTTCATTTTAGAAAGTACTCAATTGTATCTTCTAGCTTTAAATTTAAGGGTTCATGCTCACGGTGCAATGTGGAACAGTGAGAAAACCCAGAGATTAAAAGATAGAAAAAGAATCTGAGTTCAAAGTAATATTCACCCTTGGCGATGTGATCTAGCCACCAGACCATACGCAAGTGCTGTTGGTAATGTAAACTCTTTCCATTTGTGTAAGAGTACATCTGCTATAGATGTTCTAGATCTCATGGAATGCCTGAGTGGGGAGCTAAGACTATTTCTTTGGAGTCATAAGCACCAGTTGGAAGGTGGAGGTTGTCAGTAGACTTGAAATAGAGTAAATTGGGTGATTTAATCGTTTTGCGTTTGTGGTTTTATAAACTATAACTTTATATTTAGAAAGGAATAACAATTTGAAAGTTCTTTTAGTTTGTTTTAACAAATTCAAACTTTAGTCCATTCGCTTTAAATTAAAAAAAAATGCAACTATGTTATGGGTTTATGGGATAAAGTACTTTATTTATGAAGTGCTTTATTTTATGTGTGTGTGTGTGTGTGTGTGTGTGTGCGCGTTCGTGCCTGGCTACAATGTGGTTCTGCAACAATCATAAAATCTCAGCAATCTGCAAATACTAATATTCAATCATGTGCCTGCAGATGAGCTTATAGTTGGCTCAATTTATAAATCGGTTGAGCTGTATTTGGCCTCTTCTCACTTCTGTACGAGTCTGGAGGTCATAAGATCTAGCTGGGCTCAGCTGTGCTCAGCTACATCCCCCCTCTTGAATCTGCTCCACATATCTGTCATTCCTATTCCTTGAACCACTGGGGTAGTCTGGGCATGTTCTTCTCAAGGAATTGGCAGAGCACATGGTATTTAATAGGTGGTATATGTCCTCAAAGCTGTTCATTTTCTCAAGGTTGGCTTAGCTAGTACTTGAGTTTTCCAATACAAACTTAGGAATCTGCATGTTAATGTCTCAAGCACTCTGGCTTGAGTTTATTTGTTTTATTGAATCTATATATCGTGATTCAGATACCCAGTGTATGAACATGACACATTTTTCCTCTTAACATGTTTTCATCCTTTTCTCTAATACTTAGTTGTTTAAAAATATTTAATGATTAATTTTTTAATTATTCTAATATCTTATTAACAGTATATAAATGATATCTGTATTTTGGAAACAACTGTTAGAATGTGAAATTCTTTGTGATTTTTGCAAACAACTGCATCGTCTTTAATTTTTCCTCTCTATTTCTTATTTTACTTTTTTTTTTCCTCTCTTACTGTTTCTATTGGCTATGATCTCTGTTATGATGAATAGAGGTGGAAATGATGAATAGAGTAGGATTCTTTACTTCAACTCCCAGGGTTCCTTGTATCGCTGCTTCAAATAATGAAGAGATGAACATACAATAAAATGAGCAGCAAGTAAGAATTTTATTAGGATATAGATCAGAAAAAATGAATAGTATGCAAGCTCTCTTTACAGAGAGGGGGCATTCAAATGTGAATGCCCCCGACTATAGGCAAGAGACTTTGTTTTATGTTTTTCATTTTTCCCTTCCCCCGCTTCCTTATCAGGTTCTACCCTAATTGGTTTGATAGCTCTAGGTGCTGGGTTGTCCATCCCTGATTGGCTCAATTCCATTGTGTAAGGAGTCAGACTATGGTCATACTGTCCCTCGTATAATACATGTTTTACGATTCACTTATTTTAGTTGGGTATTTTGTCAAATTGCTGAGGGGAACCTGAGGGGGAGAAGGTTGTGTTTGTTACATTCTTTCTTTTCCTTTATTACTATTATTATTATTATTATTAATTATATTCTCAGATTAGTTAACATACAGTGTAGTCTTGGCTTCAGGAGTAGAACATAGTGATTCATGTCTTACATATGACCCCCAGTGCTCATCCCAGAAAGTGCCCTCTTTAATGCCTGTCACTGACTTAACTGGTCTCCCCAGCCCCTCACCAACCCTCAGTTTGTTTTCTGTATTTAAAAGTCTTTTTTGGTTTGCCTTCCTCTCTGTTTTTATCTTATTTTGTTTTCCCTTTCCCTATGTCCATGTTAAGTTTCTCAAATTCCACATATGAATGAAACCATATATCTATCTCGGACTGACTTATTTCACTTAGCATAATACCCTCCAGTTCCATCCACATTGTTGAAAATGGCAGGATTTCATTCTTTTTCATCGCCAAGTGGTATTCCATTGTATATAAATACCACATCTTCTTAATCCATTAATCAGTTGATGGGCATTTGGGCACTTCCCATAATTTGGCTATTGATGATAGTGTTACTATAAACATCCTGGGGTCCATGTGTCCCTTCAAATCAGCATTTTTGTATCCTTTGGATAAATTCCTAGTAGTGCAATTGCTAGGTCATACAATAGTTCTATTTTTAATTTTTGGAAAAGCCTCCATATTGTTTTCCAGAGTGGCTGCACCAATTTGCATTCCCACCAACAGTACAATAGGGTTCCCCTTTCTCCACATTCTCCACAACATCTATTGTTTCCTGAGTTGTTAATTTTAGCCATTGTGACCAGTGTGAGGTGGTATCTTGTGGTTTTAATTTGTATTTCCCTGATGATGAGTGATGTTGAGCATCTTCTTATGTGTCTGTTAGCCATCTGGATGTTTTCTCTGGAAATATGTCTATTCATGTCCTTTGCCCATGTCTCCACTGGATCATATGGGGATTTTTTGTGTGTGTGTTGAGTTTGGTAAGTTCTTTATAGATTTTCGATACTAACCCTTTCTCTGATATGTCATTTGTAAATATCTCCTCCCATTCTGTCAGTTAACTTTTAGTTTTATTGATTGTTTCCTTTGCTGTGAAGAAGCTTTTTATCTTGGTGAGGTCCCGGTAGTTCATTTCTGTTACATTCTTCTTTAAAATGTTTATTTATTTGCTTGAAAGAGAGAGAGAGAGGGAGGGAGAACAAGTGGGGGAGGGGCAGAGAGAGAGATTGGGAGACACTGAATCCAAAAGCAGGCTCCTGGCAATGAGCTGTGAGCACAGAGCCAGATGTGGGGCTTAAACCCTCAAACCATGAGATCCTGACATGAGCTGAAGTCGGATGCTTAACCAGCTGAGCCACTCAGGCGCCCCATTTCTGTTACATTCTTGAGAGTAACCTTGCACCTGAGGAAGTGTGCTCATAGGTGCTCCTGGTGTTGTTTCAAATTGTGTTTTTCCCCCATACAGGACCTCGAGTCTTAACATTTCCCTCTTCCTACTGAATCCTATGTTTCCTTATCATAGCAGTTTCCATTGTCTTGTTTCCAGTCTCTAGGAAAAAAAGATTCAATGAGTCAAAATTAAGTAGTATAATGTTTGCGTTATTTTTTAAATGTTTTATTATAACTGTATGTAAGTATATATGTGCTAGAGTAAACAAATATCAGCTGAGCGTTATGATGAATTTTTTCAAAGTGAACACATTTGTATATAAAGAATAGTAATAATTCAGGATATAGAATATTTTTAGATTTTCAAAAGCCTCCTTCATGCTATTTACAACCCCCTAAATAGAACACATTTCCTAACATTTATATACATAGACTCATCCACTCTATACTCAATTATTTTTGCCCGTTTTCCATAATATTATGTCTGTCTGCATCATCCATGTTGTTGCATATTTCATATTTCACTCTCTTCCATTTTAGTATAGTTCTCTATGATATGAATATGCCGTACTTTATTCATTCCATTGTTAATTGAAATAGTCCTTTAAGTTTTCAGTTTAAGCCTATAACAAAAACAAAATAAAATGCTGCTATAGAACTTCCAATTCTGGGAATTTGGAGACAACATACTTTTTCCCTTTGCCTCCTACTAAGTACAACTAAATACTTAGACATTATATATATTTATAATTATATATATTATGTTGTTAATATAATATAATAATATAATATATAATATAATAATATAATATAATAATATAATTAAAATTATAAAATATAATATTTTTTATATATATATATATATATATATATATGTAAAACAAACATAAGAAGACTCTGAAAGGTAAGGAGAGGAAGACAGGATCCAGGATCCAAGGGATAATACAATAGTGACCTCCTTAAGATTTTTTTTTCTCATGTACCCAATATTGCAGATGCAGAAGCTGGCAACTCAGAAACATGTAGTGCAGACAACAACAACAACAACAACAACAAAAGCCTCAACAAAGAGTGTTCTCTCTAGCTAAAAGATGAAGAAAGGAGAAGCCTAACAGGACAGAAAACTTTAGACAAAAATGGGTCCCCTTCAGCATAACATAAAACATTTTAAACAGCAATAACCCAATTATTTAACACTTAATGAACTCATTAGTGACTATGTTTGTTTGTAGTATGCAATGAACTTGTACATAATCAAATATAAATTTTGATTCCCATTTGCACAATGAGCACATATAATAAAAAAGCAAAACATTAATGATGCTAGAAATATTGTCTTCATGGAGCACAGATTGATGATATTCTCCAGTGCCTAGTAGAAGGACATTTTGGGATCTATGAAAGGGTAAGCCTCAAGAAAGGATGGGGAAGATCATAATAATAATGCAGAATATATTAAAAAGGCATGAACAGTCAATATATTTAAATGCCATGAACAGCAAATTGAAGCCTACTGGAAAAAAGCTGAGGAGTCACTGCAATGCACTTTACATGCTCTTTTTGTGGACTTAAACAAAATACGTTTCCTTACTGGCATGCATGCAGGTTGAATACAGCAGAGTTTTTTGTTTTTTTTTTTCAGATAATGTATTTTAAAGAAAAAGTTATGTCATTATTAAAGAAACTATTTTGATAATGAGAATTTTGATAGCAAGAACTATGTGTATTTTTGGAGAATGATTTTAAGATTTGAACTTATTTTACCATCTTTGCCCAGTATTAGTTATTAGTCATCCTTATATTCTAATTATGACCAAGTGAAAAATAGTTCGTTAAAACAAATGCATTTGCATTTCTGAGTCCTAAATGCCTGACTTGAATTTCCTGAATTAATGTCTATCAAGTAACTCAAATCAATCATTTATCAGTGGATGCCTTATATAGTACAATATGCTATGTTATAAGGGAAAGAATTCTGAGTCTAGAGTCAGAAAAAAATGGGATTTATTTTGTGATGCAAGATTTCCAAATTTCAGAAAGTCTTTTTTCTCCTTGGAGCTACTGTTCCTTTATATCAGCAAAGTTATATATAGAGCTTACAGAATTTTAATGGTGACAAAATGAAATGAAATAGAAGTGTATTTTATACTAGAAAATGCTAGATAAGTGTAGCATATTAATCAGAATGATGATGATGTACTTCTGGTCATGCATGAGATGTGAGCCAAATGTTTTTCTGTGTTACTGAAGCAGCCAGTTTTTGTCTTAGGTCATAATGCACACCAGACATGGAGATGAGGTTTTACCTAATATAGGAAAACAAGTACATACCTACCAAGTATCTTGTTAGATAACATAAAAAATACTGCATTTATTTTAATGAATTTGAACCCCAAAAGAGTTAATATTGGAAAGTTAACATGTCTTAGCACTGTGTTAGGCATAGTTGCATACAAAAGAGTGTAATTTGGTAAATTGTAAGAATTTCCTATTTTTATTTTTCATATTAAACCAAACTTGCAATCGCACGATGTTATCTGAAGTGAAAGTGGCAATGTTTAAACTAAAATCTAATCACTTCACAGCACACATATAAAATTCTCTTAAAGACATGGCAAAGGCTTCTACATAATATTTTATTTTCATCTCGCCTTGTTATTCAGATTACCCTTTTTATGTTTTTCTTAAAAGGAAAATGAATTTGTAGTTGTATTATCTCATACACATACTCAAAAAATGAAACTTATGGAAATTCCAGTCAGTCATGTATAACAGATATGATGTGTCATAGCCCTGAAATTCCTGATAACATTTATCCTGAGTTAGCAAGATGGAGATCATGTTTCAGTACATGAATCTGATATTAAAAGCCCATCCTCCCCTGGCTTTGAGCCTGATGACAGATATATAGAATCACATTTTCCAGATATGGCTTTAAGAATGGAAGCAGAAGAAAGAATCTGAAATCCATGTTCCTAACAGGCCTCACTCTTAACTGAAAATACCTCTACATTGGAATTCAGAAGTTTCATTATTACTCTTGGGTCAACAGCAGTGCTAACACATTGTATTATACTAGAATTATTCTATTATTTTATACAGAACAACTCATTGTGTAGTATGGTGCCAGAACAAGTCTCTGAAATTTAAACAGGCTTATAGTTTTGTGCGTGAAAAACTAACACACAAACACTTTAAGGACTACTGTTTATTGTAATGACTTTTGTTTTCTTATGTAGATTGTTAAAGATCAGAATATAAAGACTACACTTTCCAGTTCAAGTAATGCTGATTTTGGCATGGTAAATTCATTTTACAGTATTGGATGAAAATTTTGAATGGAAGTGCATTTAATATATTCTACTCATTTGGGGAGGAAAGTGGCAGAAGACAAAACAAAATAAAGTTATGTCAGTAATCAAAAATATACTTTTCCTGGGGCGCCTGGGCAGCTCCATCGGTTAAGCGTTCAGCTTCGGCTCAGGTCATGATCTCACGGTTCCTGAGTTCAAGCCCCACATGGGGCTCTGTGCTGACAGCTCAGAGCCTGCTTGGGATTCTCTCTCTCTCTGCCCCTCCCCCACTTGTGTTTTGTCTCTGTCTCTGTCTCTCTTTCTCTCAAATATAAACATTAATTTTTTTAAATATAGTTTTCCAGGTATTTTTATTATTCTTCCCCTATTCATAGCATAGAATTTCTCTTATCAGCTCCCTTGTATCTGGAAGCAGTTATAAAGTTTGTTCTCTACCATGGCTTATGAGTACAGTGGTACCTGTCATTTTCAGCTTGGATACTGTATGTCAGTGTGAGACATTACAGAACTCTCTTTTCTTTTGCCACTCCACTTGCCCTAAGTTAAGGTGACGTGCACCAGAGTCTCCAGCACACCCAAAATGAACATGTAGAATAACCAAGAAAACAAACTCTACTTTAAATAAATAAGATTTGGGGAGAGTCTGGAAGATGGCGGCGTAGGAGGACGCTGGGCTCACCGCGCGTCCTGCTGATCACTTAGATTCCACCTACACCTGCCTAAAGAACCCAGAAAACCGCCAGAGGATTAGCAGAACGGAGTCTCCGGAGCCAAGCGCAGACGAGAGGCCCACGGAAGAGGGTAGGAAGGGCGGCGAGGCGGTGCGCGCTCCACGGACTGGCGGGAGGGAGCCGGGGCGGAGGGGCGGCCCACCGGCCAAGCAGAGCCCCCGAGTCTGGCTGGCAAAAGCGGAGGGGCCGGACAGACTGTGTTCCGACAGCAAGCGCGACTTAGCGTCTGGGAGGTCATAAGTTAACAGCTCTGCTCGGAAAGCGGGAAGGCTGGAGGACAAAGGGAGGGAGAGCTGCTGAGCCCCCGGACGGCAGAGCTCAGCTTGGCGGGGAAGAAAGGCGCCAGCGCCATCTCCCCCGCCCATCCCCCAGCCAAAATCCCAAAGGGAACCAGTTCCTGCCAGGGAACTTGCTCGCTCCGTGCAAACACCCAACTCTGTGCTTCTGCGGAGCCAAACCTCCGGCAGCGGATCTGACTCCCTCCCGCTGCCACAGGGCTCCTCCTGGAGTGGATCACCTAAGGAGAAGCGAGCTAAGCCTGCCCCTCCAGCCCCCGTGCACCTTGCCTACCCACCCCAGCTAATACGCCAGATCCCCAGCAACACAAGCCTGGCAGTGTGCAAGTAGCCCAGACGGGCCACGCCACCCCACAGTGAATCCTGCCCCTAGGAGAGGGGAAGAGAAGGCACACACCAGTCTGACTGTGGCCCCAGCAGTGGGCTGGGGGCAGACATCGGGTCGGACTGCGGCCCCGCCCACCAACTCCAGTTATACACCACAGCAGGGGGAAGTGCCCTGCAGGTCCTCACCACCCCAGGGACTCTCCAAAATGACCAAACGGAAGAATTCCCCTCAGAAGAATCTCCAGGAAATAACAACAGCGAATGAAATGATCAAAAAGGATTTAAATAATATAACAGAAAGTGAATTTAGAATAATAGTCATAAAATTAATCACTGGGCTTGAAAACAGTATACAGGACAGCAGAGAATCTCTTGCTACAGAGATCAAGGGACTAAGGACCACTCACAAGGAGCTGAAAAACGCTTTAAACGAAATGCAAAACAAAATGGAAACCACGACAGCTCGGCTTGAAGAGGCAGAGGAGAGAATAGGCGAACTAGAAGATAAAGTTATGGAGAAAGAGGAAGCTGAAAGAAAGAGAGATAAAAAAATCCAGGAGTATGAGGGGAAAATTAGAGAACTAAGTGATACACTAAAAAGAAATAATATACGCATAATTGGTATCCCAGAGGAGGAAGAGAGAGGGAAAGGTGCTGAAGGGGTACTTGAAGAAATTATACCTGAGAACTTCCCTGAACTGGGGAAGGAAACAGGCATTGAAATCCAAGAGGCACAGAGAACTCCCTTCAGACGTAACTTGAATCGATCTTCTGCACGACATATCATAGTGAAACTGGCAAAATACAAGGATAAAGAGAAAATTCTGAAAGCAGCAAGGGATAAACGTGCCCTCACATATAAAGGGAGACCTATAAGACTCGTGACTGATCTCTCCTTTGAAACTTGGCAGGCCAGAAAGGCTTGGCACGATATCTACAGTGTGCTAAACAGAAAAAATATGCAGCCGAGAATCCTTTATCCAGCAAGTCTGTCATTTAGAATAGAAGGAGAGATAAAGGTCTTCCCAAACAAACAAAAACTGAAGGAATTTGTCACCACGAAACCAGCCCTACAAGAGATCCTAAGGGGGATCCTGTGAGACAAAGTACCAGAGACATCACTACAAACATAAAACATACAGACATCACAATGACTCTAAACCCGTATCTTTCTATAATAACACTGAATGTAAATGGATTAAATGCACCAACTAAAAGACATAGGGTATCAGAATGGATACAAAAACAAGACCCATGTATTTGCTGTCTACAAGAGACTCATTTTAGATCTGAGGACACCTTTAGATTGAGAGTGAGGGGATGGAGAACTATTTATCATGCTACTGGAAGCCAAAAGAAAGCTGGAGTAGCCATACTTATATCAGACAAACTAGACTTTAAATTAAAGGCTGTAACAAGAGATGAAGAAGGGCATTATATAATAATCACAGGGTCTATCCATCAGGAAGAGCTAACTATTATAAATGTCTATGCGCCGAATACCGGAGCCCCCAGATATATAAAACAATTACTCATAAACATAAGCAACCTTATTGATAAGAATGTGGTCATTGCAGGGGACTTTAACACCCCACTTACAGAAATGGATAGATCATCTAGACACACAGTCAATAAAGAAACAAGGGCTCTGAATGATACATTGGATCAGATGGACTTGACAGATATATTTAGAACTCTGCATCCCAAAGCAACAGAATATACTTTCTTCTCGAGTGCACATGGAACATTCTCCAAGATAGATCATATACTGGGTCACAAAACAGCCCTTCATAAGTTTACAAGAATTGAAATTATACCATGCATACTTTCAGACCACAATGCTGTGAAGCTTGAAATCAACCACAGGAAAAAGTCTGGAAAACCTCCAAAAGCATGGAGGTTAAAGAACACCCTACTAACGAATGAGTGGGTCAACCAGGCAATTAGAGAAGAAATTAAAAAATATATGGAAACAAACGAAAATGAAAATACAGCAATCCAAATGCTTTGGGATGCAGCGAAGGCAGTCCTGAGAGGAAAATACATTGCAATCCAGGCCTATCTCCAAAAACAAGAAAAATCCCCAATACAAAATCTAACAGCACACCTAAAGGAAATAGAAGCAGAACAGCAAAGGCAGCCTAAACCCAGCAGAAGAAGAGAAATAATAAAGATCAGAGCAGAAATAAACAATATAGAATCTAAAAAAACGGTAGAGCAGATCAACGAAACCAAGAGTTGGTTTTTTGAAAAAATAAACAAAATTGGCAAACCTCTAGCCAGGCTTCTCAAAAAGAAAAGGGAGATGACCCAAATAGATAAAATCATGAATGAAAATGGAATGATTACAACCAATCCCTCAGAGATACAAACAATTATCAGGGAATACTATGAAAAATTATATGCCAACAAATTGGACAACCTGGAAGAAATGGACAAATTCCTAAACACCCACACTCTTCCAAAACTCAATCAGGAGGAAATAGAAAGCTTGAACAGACCCATAACCAGCGAAGAAATTGAATCGGTTATCAAAAATCTCCCAACAAATAAGAGTCCAGGACCAGATGGCTTCCCAGGGGAGTTCTACCAGACGTTTAAAGCAGAGATAATACCTATCCTTCTCAAGCTATTCCAAGAAATAGAAAGGGAAGGAAAACTTCCAGACTCATTCTATGAAGCCAGTATTACTTTGATTCCTAAACCAGACAGAGACCCAGTAAAAAAAGAGAACTACAGGCCAATATCTCTGATGAATATGGATGCAAAAATTCTCAATAAGATACTAGCAAATCGAATTCAACAGCATATAAAAAGAATTATTCACCATGATGAAGTGGGATTCATTCCTGGGATGCAGGGCTGGTTCAACATTCGCAAATCGATCAACGTGATACATCACATTAACAAAAAAAAAGAGAAGAACCATATGATCCTGTCAATCGATGCAGAAAAGGCCTTTGACAAAATCCAGCACCCTTTCTTAATAAAAACCCTTGAGAAAGTCGGGATAGAAGGAACATACTTAAAGATCATAAAGGCCATTTATGAAAAGCCCACAGCTAACATCATCCTCAACGGGGAAAAACTGAGAGCTTTTTCCCTGAGATCAGGAACACGACAGGGATGCCCACTCTCACCGCTGTTGTTTAATATAGTGCTGGAAGTTCTAGCATCAGCAATCAGACAACAAAAGGAAATCAAAGGCATCAAAATTGGCAAAGATGAAGTCAAGCTTTCGCTTTTTGCAGATGACATGATATTATACATGGAAAATCCGATAGACTCCACCAAAAGTCTGCTAGAACTGATACATGAATTCAGCAAAGTTGCAGGATACAAAATCAATGTGCAGAAATCAGTTGCATTCTTATACACTAACAATGAAGCAACAGACAGACAAATGAAGAAACTGATCCCATTCACAATTGCACCAAGAAGCATAAAATACCTAGGAATAAATCTAACCAAAGATGTAAAACATCAGTATGCTGAAAACTATAGAAAGCTTATGCAGGTAATTGAAGAAGATATAAAGAAATGGAAAGACATTCCCTGCTCATGGATTGGAAGAATAAATATTGTCAAAATGTCAATAATACCCAAAGCTATCTACACATCCAATGCAATCCCAATCAAAATTGCACCAGCATTCTTCTCGAAACTAGAACAAGCAATCCTAAAATTCATATGGAACCACAAAAGGCCCCGAATAGCCAAAGTACTTTTGAAGAAGAAGACCAAAGCAGGAGGCATCACAATCCCAGACTTTAGCCTCTACTACAAAGCTGTCATCATCAAGACAGCATGGTATTGGCATAAAAACAGACACATAGACCAATGGAATAGAATAGAAACCCCAGAACTAGACCCACAAACGTATGGCCAACTCATCTTTGACAAAGCAGGAAAGAACATCCAATGGAAAAAAGACAGTCTCTTTAACAAATGGTGCTGGGAGAACTGGACAGCAACATGCAGAAGGTTGAAACTAGACCACTTTCTCACACCATTCACAAAAATAAACTCAAAATGGATAAAGGACCTGAATGTGAGACAGGAAACCATCAAAACCTTAGAGGAGAAAGCAGGAAAAGACCTCTCTGACCTCAGCCGTAGCAATCTCTTACTCGGCACATCCCCAAAGGCAAGGGAATTAAAAGCAAAAGTGAATTACTGGGACCTTATGAAGATAAAAAGCTTCTGCACAGCAAAGGAAACAACCAACAAAACTAAAAGGCAACCAACGGAATGGGAAAAGATATTTGCAAATGACACATCGGACAAAGGGCTAGTATCCAAAATCTATAAAGAGCTCATCAAACTCCACACCCGAAAAACAAATAACCCAGTGAAGAAATGGGCAGAAAACATGAATAGACACTTCTCTAAAGAAGACATCCGGATGGCCAACAGGCACATGAAAAGATGTTCAACGTCGCTCCTTATCAGGGAAATACAAATCAAAACCGCACTCAGATATCACCTCACGCCAGTCAGAGTGGCCAAAATGAAGAAATCAGGGGACTATAGATGCTGGAGAGGATGTGGAGAAACAGGAACCCTCTTGCACTGTTGGTGGGAATGCAAATTGGTGCAGCCGCTCTGGAAAGCGGTGTGGAGGTTCCTCAGAAAATTAAAAATAGACCTACCCTATGACCCAGCAATAGCACTGCTAGGAATTTATCCAAGGATACAGGAGTACTGATGCATAGGGGCACTTGTACCCCAATGTTTATAGCAGCACTCTCAACAATAGCCAAATTATGGAAAGAGCCTAAATGTCCATCAACTGATGAATGGATAAAGAAATTGTGGTTTATATACACAATGGAATACTACGTGGCAATGAGAAAAAATGAAATATGGCCTTTTGTAGCAACATGGATGGAACTGGAGAGTGTGATGCTAAGTGAAATAAGCCATACAGAGAAAGACAGACACCATATGGTTTCACTCTTATGTGGATCCTGAGAAACGTAACAGAAACCCATGGGGGAGGGGAAGGAAAAAAAAAAAAAAAAGAGGTTAGAGTGGGAGAGAGCCAAAGCATAAGAGACTGTTAAAAACTGAGAACAAACTGAGGATTGATGGGGGGTGGGAGGGAGGGCAGGGTGGGTGATGGGTATTGAGGAGGGCACCTTTTGGGATGAGCACTGGGTGTTGTATGGAAACCAATTTGACAGTAAATTTCATATATTAAAAAATAAAAAAAATTAAAAAAAAAAAAAAATAAATAAATAAATAAATAAATAAGATTTGGGGATTGTTTGTTATCTCAAATTAACCCAGCCAGTCTCGCTTACTTAATACTGGAATTATAACACTGCTAATAACAGAAACACTTTTCTGTGTGTAGCATTGGCTGCGAGGTTGATAGTGAGCAGTAAAGTGTACTTTGGTTGGAAAGCAGAATAGCTATCTATGTGATGCAGCTATAGGAAATATTTGGTCAAAATGCTACCTTTGATAACATGGAAGGCATGGTCAATGAAACTACCTCTAAGGGAAGCGATTGGAAAACAGAAAGCAAATGGTATATATTGATTGCTGTTGACTCAATCTGTAAAGGATTAGATGAGTTAGATGAGTTCTAAGCTCAATAAAGGAAAAAAAAATCAATTTAAGAAATTTAAGGTAATAACAGAAGAAGTCTAAAAATTATAGACACTTCTAGTTGAGAAGCGAAAACAGCTTCCAACTTGTAAAGCATCAAATCAGGGGTATAACAGTCACTACTATTGTTGAAATCTCAGTATATATTTGACCAAGATGGCCTAATGTTTGCTTCAGCTTGATTAAACTTTAGACAGGCTTCTTCCTCACACTAGACCCTTGGCCTTATTTTAGAGCACTGGCTTTAGAAAACTTCAATTATAAATTCTTTCTCTGTCCCTTTAGGATATATCTTTTCCCAGCATCTTGATAGTTTTAGAACCTAGGAGTGTCTTTTTTAAAGACCTGAGCTGTCTCTTTGAAATGTGACCATCACCCTAGGTGCATACAATTTTTATTTGTCAATCATACCTCAAATCTGGGAAGTGGGGAGAAATATAAGGCTCCTGTCTCTCAATATATGTGGGACAATAGATACTAACTTCAGAGCACAGATCAGCGAACACAATTGGTCTAATTGCATTGACAAACCTTTCCCCAAATATCCCCAGAGCTTTGCCATTAGCTCAAACTAGTGCTTATCCCCTCTCCACCACATTTTAAGATAAGATTTAAATACTGCAAAAAGTGTCAAAGAACTCTTCATAACTGACACTAGAGAGTTAATAGGCACTGAATCTATTTAACTTGACTTTCAGTGGCACTCTTTTTTTTTTTTTAAATCGGGTTATTCTTATTCTCATTTTTTTATTTTAGAGAGAGAGCAAGACCAGGAGTGGGGGGAGAAGGGTAGAGGGAGAAAGTCAGAGAATTTAAGCAGCCTCCATACTCAGAATGGAGTGCTACACAGGGTTCACTGGGACTCAATCCCACGACCCTGAGATCATGACATGAGCCAAAAATCGAGTCAGATGCTCAACCAATTGAGCCACCCAGGTGCCCCACAGTGTCAATCTTAAGAGAACAATGATGATACAGACACTATTAAGTGTAACCAATTGGGGAGCACCTGGCTGACTCAGTCAGAGGAATGTGTAGCTCTTGACCTCGGGGTTGTGAGTTGGAGCCTTATTTAGGGTGTAGAGATTACTCAAGGAAAAAAAAAAACTAAAAAAATGTAGCCTATCAGCTATTTGGGTGTCTCTTAACTCTAATTATGAATAGTACATAGTCAGTTATTGTCGGTAATTGTCAAATATATATGAGCTATGATGAAAAGCTTTCCTTTTAGTTATTCCTTTAAGACACATCTCTTATAGTCCCATACAAATGTATAAATTTAAACAACAGAAACGTAAACAAATTCATTTTGCAACCTCTGCATTTATTCTAAAATAAGAGAATTCAAGGAGAATTTTGAATGCTAGAATTCTACAAGATTTCTCTAGGTGTTATCGGTGATCCTGAGGTGAAAAAAAAATCGCATTTGAGCTTCACTTGCTACATGATGCTATTATTCATAATGATGGATAGTGACTAAGTAGGCCTGCTTACAATTTTGTTAGAGGTCTTTCATCCTCATATGGTACTCCATAATTAAGATCGTGTTTTGGCATTTGTGTCTATTTTCAATTTGTGAATGAAAAAGGGGAGGCCATGAATAAGTGGTAAGTGCTGAATCACAGAGAGGGGAAAATGATAGGCTGATGCTGATTCTGTCAACAGCCTGTTACAGTCTACTAAGTGACATTACTGTAGCAAGAAGGCTCTACTAATGTAATTGAAAACTAGAGGAAATTTTTATTATAAAGAACGAATATTTATGCATTACAACTCAGCTCCTTCTCTGCTGTGGTGCTTTTTTGCAGATATTGAGTAGGTTAGACACTATACTGTAAGGTTTTTATATGTTTTGTCATTTCAGTCACATATTTATTTTTCACTTTTATCACATTTTAAATAATACTAGAGTTTGTGTTTTATAAAATGTTTACATTTTCAACATGGAAATTTCTGAAGCAAAGATGTGAGGCAGAAGAGGATAATTTTAATCCTAGGACCTAGACAATTCTGATGAGGTGAGTGACAGGTAAGTAATGAAAAATTAAAACTTAACTTACTGGCATGTAAAATTATAAAACATGAAATGCTAGAAAAAATGCAGTATGAGAAATTGAAAACATTTTTTCTCCAAACAATAAAATGAATCCAGGTGTGAATAGTACATCACATACGCTGAAGATATTTTGTGTATTAAACTGAAAAGCAAACACTCCTGCATTTGGGGTGGTTACAAACAAATTTTACCAAAAAATGTGATGCTGTAGCATTAATGAAATTTGTAAATGATGGTGATGTTAAAGAAAACATTTTCTGTTACAGAGAGCAGACTGAAATAAGCAATAGCCAAGATATATTTAAAGTTTTGTCTTTATACCTAAAAATAAACATTGTCTTGGATAAACTATGTTGATATTTATACTGATACTGCCCCAAATGGTTGTTTCCATAAGAGTTTTTCCCTCTCTGGTAAGTAAAAGTAAACCCAGATACATTCAGCAAGCCATTTCCTTCCCAGAAAAGTTTGGTACATAAATTCTTGGAGATAAAATGAAAAAAAAAAAATCTGGAAGATGCTACAAAAACTATCTTCTTTATTAAACCAATATCTGTTTATTTGATGATATATAAAAATCTGTGCAAAAACCTGGGAAAAGAAACAATATATTTTCTAGTACAGAGAGAAATCCAGTGGCTTAATAGAAAAGCCCTCAAAAGGGAATATTTTAGCAGAAAAAAAAAAGGTGATCACAGGAGTATATTCAAGGAAACATTAGGTAAAAATGATAGGTCACATAAATGAGAAATTAACCCTTTTCATTATAAACTACTAAGATTTGAAAGTTGTTTATTACAATAGCACAATTTAACTCATCTAGATCTAAGCATTACATAATATGAAAAATAAAGAACAGGGGCACCTGGGTGGCTCAGTCAGTTGGTTAAGTGTCCAACTCTTGGTTTGGGCTCAACGTCATGATCTCAAGATTGTGAGATCGAGCCCCACGTCAGGTTCTGTGCTGGGCATGGAGCCTGCTTAAGATTATTTCTTTCTTCCTTTACTCCTCTCTGTCTCTCTGAAAACATGCAAACAACAACAGCAACAACAGCAGCAGCAGCAACAACAACAACAACAACAACAACAACAACAAAAGAACAGCAAATATGGCTGGATCATGTTTCTAACAGAGGGGTCCAATGGAACATTCTTTCAAACACAGGACAGCATATTATTTTAAATACAGGTATAAAAAATGTTCTGAATAAAACCAGGGTCGTTACAGCCAGTAACACCCACAATTGTCAAGTGTATTCTTAAGCAAATATTATAACACAGAAGAAAGAAGATTCTCATTAGTGACATTTAGAATTACTTTGAAATTCCTCACATCATTCAATTTTTAAAATATATTTTGATTTTGAGGTGAGGAAAACAAAAATTACAACATAGATGTCATATTTCAAGATACAGAAACATTTTCAAATAAATATATGTGTAGAACCAAAAGGCAATGTGCTATTACTTAATGTAACTACTGTTTTAGAAAAATTTTCCCTAAGCTAGAGCTACATATCTCTTTATTAAATTTCATAGGCATGCATATAGGGAATATTGTGGAATGGATCATAAAAGAAAAAATCAAAATACAGAGAAAAAAGTGTGGTTACATTCAAACCTGTCTGCATGATTAGATATGTTATTTTCACCAATTAAGAATTACCTACATTTATTATTTTCACAAAGCCATCATGTTTGGTATAGCTTTGTAATTTCTAAACTACACCACACCATTAAAAAATGTTTATTTTTCATCTATTTCTTCCAACCTATTCAATATATTCTTGGAACCTACAATTTTATTTATTATATTTTATTTATTTACTTTGAGAGAGAGAGAGAGAAAGTTTGCTTGTGTGCAAGTGGGGGAGGAACAAAGAGGGAAGGAGAGAGACAATCCCAAGCAGAGGCAAGGCTCAATCTCAGGAATCATGAAATCAAGACCCGAGCCAAAATCAAGAGTCAGATGCTTAACTGACTGAGCCACACAGGCACCCTTTGGAACCTACAATTTTAATTAAAAATTAAATTGCATGTGCATATAAGAGAATTCTGGGCATTAAAAAACTAACTACAGCCTTCACAGATTGTGATATATGTAAAGATATTTACAGGTATCCCTAAGTGCCTTGAGTACCTGGGTATAAACACTATTTAGAAGATACATCTTTAATGCAACACATTGATAGGCTGTTAGTATAATAGTCATTTGTTAACTTTTCTCACTGTCTATACCCAAATTTTCTTCCTGGTTTTCAGAAATGCTACATTTCATGAATATCTGCCTTCGAAAATTGAATAAAGGAAGACAGAGTAGGAATTTTCTGTTGGTGTTGAGGCATGGGAACATTACTTAGACTTGGCCAGGTGGATCTCCAGCTGGGATTTTGTTAAACAAGTAATTTTTTTTTTAAGTCAAAGTAGGGAGATGGCAATATAGATTCTCATTGGTGGTATTATCATATAATAATGGTGAGGTCCTGGCCAAACTTTTTGGCAGCTTATTGCCCTTTGATTCCTATTCATTGGTGCGGCCTGGTCCAGTTAATCTGTCACTCTTTTTTCTAATAACTAAGTCACTCAAATAATACACTACATATTAAAATATGTCTACGAAAAAGTAATGCTAGAGCCATGCACAACAAAAATAAATTCAGCAAGACATAAAAGAATAGCTCTGGAAAGTTCACACAAGCAGAATTCCTTACTCTCACCAAATAGCTCTTTGGTGAGCTATTAGGTTATAAAACCTTTGATAACTAGTTTATAAAAGTGCAGTAAAAGCATATAGTTTCTCTATCACAGTTATAATTATATACCAAGTCACATCCAGTTCCTTCAACACCCAGAGACCTACTATGTAATTCCTTCATGAAGACTGAAAACTCTTAAATTCTTTCAGGATACCAGCACATAATGGAGTTAGACTCTAGCTTGATTTGTTTATTAATAGTTATTTATTATATTAGGTAGTTTAAATTATATGTATTTGTTACAAGGATGCTAGCTGGTGTAACAAACAAATCCCCAAATCTAATATGTTTCAAATATGATAGAAGCTTATTTTTCAGTCATATAAATTCTAAAAATCTGTGTGGCTAATAAAGGTTGATCTATATTCCAAACAGAGATTTAGGGACCCAGACTCTTTCCTTCTTGGGGCTCTCTTTTTTTTCAACACACAGACTGGAGAAGGAAAAAGACTTATAAATCATTATTGTAAACCTTCTAACTTCAGGCCTGGAAATGTTACAGCTAAATATTCTACTGGCCAAAGTTCAGCCATATATGACCACGCTTGACTTCCAACAAGCAGATAAATAAAGTTTAGTTGTGTTCCAGAAAGAAGAAAAAATTGATTTGATGAGTAGCCTACCAGTATATATCACATGAAATTTCTATTTCAGTTATTCACCCTATAGTCTAAATGAGCATCATAAAAATGCAAATCCATGGGGCACATAGGTGGCCCAGTCAATTAAGTATCTGACTTTGGTTCAGGCCATTATCTCGTGGTTCATGGATTTGAGCCCTGCATCTTCACCACTGTCAGCTCTGAGCCCACTTTAGATCCTCTGTTCCCCTTTCTCTCTGCCCGTCCCCTGCTTACTCTCTCTGAAAAATGAATAAGCACTTAAAAATATGAAAATCCATACATGTAATTCTCTAAACTTGAGATCTTTACTGTCATTGCATTATCCTCCACATAAAATCTAAATTCATTAACATTATATAGAAAGTACCTTAGGATCAAGTTTTCTTGTAAGTTCTTTAACCTCATTTTCTATGCACATTTAACTTCAGCCATTTTAAACTAGTTAATTAAACAAGTTAATTCACAAATTTGCAATCTACATCTCAAATCTGACCTATTACATATATTATTTTTATCTGAAATGACTTGACCTTCCACTTCACCTGAGTAACTCCTATTTGTTCTTAATTCCTTAGTTCAGAATCACCTAAACTAGGAAACATGTATGTATTTCATTCCTTTACTCTGTGTTCTCAACTTATGCTTTCAATACACCACATCATTTTTGAGTATATCCGAGTTTTCTCTTCTTCCTCCCCATTAAAGAAGAGTCTAGGTTTATGTGAATTTACTTTCCCTTGTTCCCCTTGATATAAAATTTCACCAACCAAGAATGAGTCCACAGGCTCTTATGAATACAATCATAGATATGTTGGGCAAGATTGCTACTGAGGCCCATTTCTTGAGAGAGATAAATAAATAAATAAATAAATAAATAAATAAATAAAAGCAAAAGGAATGTGTCGGGCAGGAAAATTACGAGTTAGGCAGATACATCCAAGAATAACAAACGAAAGGAAGATACTCCCATTGCTAAAGTACTAGTGGATGACAGGTAAAAAACATGTCATGTTACAAATGCAGCAAAGTTCCCAAGTACTAGTAGATGATTGATAGAAAACATGCCACATTGTGAAAGCAGCAAATTTGGAAGGGAAGGCAGGACAAGGTGGAGCGATCACAATAATGAATCTGATGCATGAGGAAAGAGAAACCCTGAAGAGACAAAGGCATGAGAAAAGAAGAGATCATTGTTTCCTGTGTTCTTCAAGAAAGAGAAGGGAGGTAAAAATCAGAATTCATTCTGTATTATGCCCTTTTGGAAGGGAAACCACTCTGCAGCTGATCTACATGGACTTCATTTGGGTTGGATTTGTTCTCCTGTCTCTCCCACTAGACACTAGGGTACTTGAATTCCTAGTGCAGTGCCTATTTGGAACTCAGAAATCTTCACTCAGATTCAAAGTAACCTTCTTTTAAGAACTAATACCATAGATTAAAGAATACAAACATAAACAGAGTAGTCTTAAAGGTAGGTAGAGATAGAGCTAAATGTACAGAGGAAAATATATTATAAAGGCTGGCTACTATGCATGCATTATGTGTGAAGCTTATATTTCCCTTTCCCTATTTTCTCAGAGGAGAGGGAAATTGCACCCTCTATCTAGAAGGGAATTTTGGAAATGAGACCCTATCTCCAGAAGGGTGCATTGGAAGAATAGTATAGTATTCTACCAGAGTAGTATTGGAAAATTATTTCCAGTTCAGCCCTCTCCGCTCTGGCTTGCTCTTCCTCACAGAAGGACTGATACATAATTGTTGAAGTTGAGACAAGGCATGCAGCTTGCATAGCTCAGACATGCTTCAATGATGAGACTGGGAAAATCTGTCTGCAAATAATATGATTTCTTTCAGCTCTTGTTCTCCATGCAGGTAGCGCTGGGGAAGGACAGAAGATTCTAAAATAAATTTCTGCTTTGCATGGGAGTATTAAGGAGAAGATTAAGAAGCTGATTTTTCTTTGGATTCAAGCAAGATTCTCCACTCTAGCTTTAAATGTAAGATAGCTGATCCTTGAGTAGTGTGTGTGTATGTGTGTGTGTGTGTGTGTAATGTTTAAAAATGGTGAGATGCAATGTATGGTTAATTATCATCCCCAAACTCCCCGATCTCCTCCCCCCTGTCAATTTTTAAGTCCAAACCCAGAATTTTCAATCCATAATTATAATTGGGGAGGCTCTTTCTACTCTCATGTGATTCTAAAGCCTTCCCCCATAATCTGAATCCAATGGAGTTAATTTTATAATATATCTCTGGTTGCCTAACACCTTTCATCTCAGAAACTCAAAATTTGCATAGAGAAAAAGTCTCTTCTGAATGCTAAGCTGACAAAATTGGACATGGCCTGCTAGACTGTGAGAACAATGTACGTGAATTGTAATTCTTGTTCTTGCAGGCAAAGTTTCTCTCTCATGTTCATAGAATCTTTAATAAGAATTTTTACTTGCAGTGTTTTGTTGTAATACATCCTACCATGTTAATTCTAATTCTTAACAACTATTTTATCATAGCACAAGATTAAATTCACATGATAGTGAAGAATAAATATTTTAAAAAATAATTACCATGACAGATTCTGCTTATGAAAGAAGATAGCTGTTTTCCCTGTCTTGGAGACAATGATACTTCCAAATCTCAAGAAGTTAAAGCATTAAATATGTGTCTTTCTTCTCATGTATCACATAGAATGAAATTTGTCCAGCTATTCCTCACTCTCTTTCCAATTTCTGATTTTTCCATCTAAGAATTGGAACAATATCTAGGGTGTGAATTGAAATAAAATTGAAAACGAAACAAGATCTTTTTCTTCCTATATAGAGGTTCTGAGTTTTATATATACTAAATCTTGTGTAATAATCTTTGCCTTAAACCCAAATCAAGATTCAAAAACTCGACGTTTATTGAGATAACATACTAAATAGTTATGGTGATTAGCTAACAAGGAAATGAAATATATAACAAAATTTATTGATATAAACTTTGACATTTCTGAAAAGTATTATGAGAAAATTACTACCTTGTCATCCATCACATTATCAGAGTTTATCTGAGAATATAGTGATGAAATTATTTGATGTTCATAGGTAATAAAAGCAGAATTTAATATATCCTTTTTAAAAAGTAACCCTCCAACATGAGATATTTGCAAATATTCCAAAATTGGTAGCGTCCCTATACTCTCTAATATGTTGGGGTATGTGTCATATAATTATATAATATAATCTAATAAAATATTACTTTCTATTAAATGTAGTTGTTAAAAGTTACCCAGTGCCTCACTGTAGTTGTTCCACTCAATGAAAAAAATATCAAAATATGTTAGAATAACTAAAATTCTCTATTGACTATAGAATTGTTTTAATTTTTTAAAGAGATTAATAACATATATATATATTTTATATATGCATGCATACATTATTGTGATATGCCACATCACATATTAGCTAAAGGAGTCATTATATTTAATGGTATTTGAAATGTATTTTGATGCATCATCCTACCTAAATGCATTCCTTTTTTTATTTTTTTATTTTTATTTATTTATTATTTGAGAGAGAGAGAGAAAGTACGAGTGGGGAAGGGCAGAGAGAGGGAAAGGATGTTAAGCAGGCCCCATGCCCAGCAGAGAGCATGACACGGAGCCGGATTTTACAATTCTGACATCATGACCTGAGCTTAAATCAAGAGACAGATGCTTAACTGACTGAGCCACCCAGGCTTCCCTACTGTCTCGGTTTTAGAAAGAACTACAGAAGTTTTATATCAACATCCAAGGGACAACAGTACCAATAGCATTAGAATAGAGAAATAATAAAACGCAAAAGTTAATTTAAGAAGAAAGAAAAATGAAAGTACCCTTTATTATTTAACTGTGAAAATACTGCTAATGTAGAATGAGGCTCTTAAATATGAAGTTGAGCACACTCTAGGATGATGTTTGTTCAAAAAAGAATAATGTACAAAATGAAAAGTGTAAAGCTGCCTGATATTCTTAATATGATCTCATATCTGAAAGCTGTACCCCATAGTTGAGAGGAAAGATGAGATTTTGGATTATGTCCAGGATTTTAGAATCAGACAAATGTGAAACTGAATGCAGGCTGTGCCTTATCATGTAGTTTTCATTAATTCAACAAATACTTCCCAAGACCTGCTATATATCACAAACCTATAACAGAATTCAATAAAATAATTGTGAGCAAATCAAATAAAAAATTCTTGTTATTTCTTCTCTCTAAATGTCATGTCCTCATAAATTATTGATTATAAGAATCAAAATTAAAAACTGTAATACCGTGGAATAAAGTAATAAAACAGCTGTAGCTTTCTTATATGACTACTCTATTAACACACACAAAATTTTGCAAGTAGGAATAATGCAACAGAAAAGGATTTCACACATCCTAGACATCAAACACTTACGCAGAGTCAGTAAGATTATAAGTAAACTGTGACAGTCTCAGCACTGTTGAAAATGAGCAGTTAAAAGTGAATTTTGTTAAAAAAAATTACATCCTCGAGTCTCACAGTGATTTTGACAGAGAGCAGGAAAATACTGGCTTGATACGTTTGTGAATATATGAATATATGTGTGTATATGTGTATGTGTATATACACAAATGTACAAAGTGGATCCCACTTTTTTGGGGGTGATGTCAAATGGCTGTAAGTAAGCAATTTGAAATTAATCAGAAGCCGCAGAAAATACAAACAACTTGGGGCGCCTGGGTGGCTCAGTCGGTTGGGCTGCCGACTTCAGCTCAGGTCATGATCTCGCTGTCCGTGAGTTTGAGCCTCACGTCAGGCTCTGTGCTGACCGCGCAGAGCCTGGAGCCTGTTTCGGATTCTGTGTCTCCCTCTCTCTCTGACCCTCCCCCGTTCATGCTCTGTCTTTCTCTGTCTCAAAAACAATTAAACGTTAAAAAAAAAATTAAAAAAAAAAAAAGAAAATACAAACAACATATTAAAAAGGTGCTGTGAAAAACTACTATATCCCTTTATATAGTTAACTCCTTTCTTTACTGCCAAACACTCCTATCACCGAGGAATTGTGTCACTCTAAACTGCCAACATTTTCACCATTTTACCTTCTGTGTATATCTCTAAGATGCTCATTACACCCAACTCACTTTACAAGGTACTCCTTCAATTTCATAAACAGATACCGACTGTGCAAGTTGCTTTCTTTGGAAATTGAGAAAAGACAATTTAATTGATTGAACAAATAATAATCTGGTATATGCAAAGCATATCCACAGATAACCTAAACCAGAATTTAAAATATGTAGGATGTTAGGTATTAAGCAAGTAATTAAAAATGAAGTGCAATGACAATAAAAGAGAAAGAAAGGCAATAAAATGAGGGCATGAACAGAGAGATTTAATCTAGACTAGGCAAAAGGGTTTACCAGAATAAACATAATTAACAATGTAATTAACCATTGGAAGCAGATGGTGGAAGGAAGGATCTTCTGGCAAAAAAGATACGCATGTTCAAAGGCCCCACACAATGAGAAAGCATGACACTATTCAGAATCTGACCCTCTGAGCCAGAAGCACTGACAATGAGCACAAGTGTGTGGACTTGCAGAAAAAGAAATAAACAAGGTTGTTCAGGGCTTTGAAGCCATGCTAAAGATTTTGTTCTTAGAAGCAAAGGAAAGTGATTTAAGGATTCTAAAATTGTATTAATATACTTTTAATTTTAAAATACCATTCTGACAAATGATTTGTAGACATTAATAGTGGATGTGATGGAACCAGTTCAAAGATCATTGCTTCTTAGCTCTTTGAGGGAGAAATGAGTTTGTGAGTTTTGAATTAAAGCGATAAACATGGAGAAGGCTAAGTGTATTTAAAATGCATATAGAAGGTAAACTAGATAGGACATGTTCATGGATTATATAGGGGCCATGAACAAGAAGGCAGTGTTGAGGGTGAATCCTAGGTTTCTGCCCAAGATACTGAAATAAGGGATAAGACCATGGTCTCAACTGGGGAGTATATTTAGTTTTTAGTCTCATGAGTTTGTATTTAGACACGAGACAGAAACAGTTTCAAATTTAGCTTCAGGAAGCAAACAATGAGATGGAGATTATATGCAGATTTATATCTGGAATGTTCTAAGAAGGAAACAGGCCTAGACACGGGGGGAAATTGGTCTGTGGAAGAGTAATCCCAATGAAGGCTTCAGAACACACCCTGGGGAGCTTGATGCTAGGATAGATCTTCAGAGTTTTCCGTGGAGGGGGGTGGGGGGTGGTGGGCAGGCCTTTATATCATTTCCACAGTCTTCCATGCAATTTTGTTATTTTATCTCCCTTAGCGCTGGCATTTATGTCTTCGTGTTTGTGTGAGTTATTGTGTGGTGATGTCAGCACCATCCCCCAAGATTTTCCCAATGTATTCAATCTTGACTCCTGGGGAGTGCTCCCACATTAATAAATCTTTCCTTATCTGACCTTGTGTCTCACTCACCTTTGATGTCACGCCTTCAGAATATAGTCCTGCGATACTCCTCCAGACCATTGCTGGCACCTATTGTTTAGGGGCTACAGCTTTTTAGGTATATATTCGTCCACATGGCTAATGATGCCACATGACCTTAGTTATTGGCATCTTCTGTATCATATCCAAGCATATCCTAATAGGAAGGAGTGAACATTTTGCTCAGTGTCAGAGATTTCAGGGCAATTTGGGAATTCAAGATTTTCAGATGCATCAGTCTAGATATCATTATCCATATGTCAGGGTCACATTTTTTCCACTCTCAGGCCTTGATGGCATAGCAGGCCAGTGTTGGAAGTTTAACTCCCTTTGATTTCTCTAGATTTTCGATTATGATAAGCCCAAAATCTTGTTTACAACTTCCTTTGTCTTTAAGCTACAAGAAATGATAGCCTCTTTTTTTTTAAGTTTAGTTACTAATTTTGAGAAAGAGAGGGGAGGGGGTGGAGCATGAGCTGGGGAGGGGCAGAGAGAGAGAGAGAGAGGAGAGAGAGAATCCCAAGAAGGTAGCAAAGCCCAACGTGATGCTCTCTTCAACCCATGAAATGATACCATGACTTGAGCCAATAAAAAGATGAGCCACGCAGGAACCCCAAGAAATGATAGCCTCCTTACAAGCTACTGAGAAGGACTTCTGGCTTCATACTTAGCTTTTCATTGCTGATTAATCACTCTTACCCTTTAATTATCTTTTCCCAAAGCGTCAGAGAGCAGTCAACGCTAGTAACAACTACCAAATTATCTCTCTTTTGTAACTGCTTCATACATCACAGCAGCTAGCAGCTTCTCCTGTATCAAATTATCATCCTAGTTTATCACTAGGGAAAGTTTTAACATTGTCCTACCATCTTATGTCAGATATTATCTGAGCTTGCTTGAGCCAGTGAAGGTATCTTCACTGCCAGCTGGGTAAGGTGAGATCCAGCTGTCTATCTCATTTTAGTAGCTGTTTTTTTGAATCATGCCTGGTATGGATTGCCACAGATTGTGCTCCACGAGAAGCAAGCTCTGGATGGAGAACCACCTGTGGAAGGAAAAGAGAAAAAGCAGTATTGGGCACAGAAAAAAAAATGCCTTGTAATGTAGTCTCAGCAGAAGAATTCAGCGAACCACTCTGAGACTGGTCTAGACACAGTTATCCTCATATAGGGAGAGAGTGTTGGGCAATGTGTCCACATATGGCAAGAGATTTTATGTAAGCTTCCCTGGATAGAGGGAAAGGTCTTGGGAGTAATGACTCTCATCAGCTCATTATAGTCTTTAAAGGACTGACAGCTGAGAGTTGTTTGCTGGTCGTATTTCTGCAAGTGTATAAGTAAGTCTCTCATTCCTAAGGGGGCCATCTGGCTGGGCCTCCAACTGCCCATTACAACAATGAAGCTAAGTTTGATAAGACAAGTGGCTATATGGATCTGGAATATCAGCAGGCAGATTTATGGCGGAGATCAATGTAAGTGAGGTAACTGTACGGGTATCAATGAAGTCACGACCTGTTTAAAACTATCTAGGGAAAAGTAGGAGGAACACAGCTCAGACTGGGTTTCAGGGAGTGAACAAGCTAAGGAGGGTGAATTTACAAAGGAGAGCGAGAGAAGATTCTAAGAAGCTTACAATTATTCAACTTAAATTCAGAGATTTTCTTTCTTAAAATTAGATCTTCATTTTCTTAGTAGTATTGTTCACCTCTTTTGAATTATGTGGGTGGGCTTTTAATAATATGGGACTCACAGAATTTCAGAAGCAGAAAAATAAAACATGTTATATTTACTTCAGGAAAAATAAGGTTTTATTTGAAAGAACATGAATAAGTTTAAAAGGTGGAAAGATTCTACAAATAGAGAATTAGTGTAGTGCCTTTCAGTGACCTCGGGCCAGAATTAGCCCAGAAGATATTTATCTATGTGAGACAAACAGAAAAAGAGAATTAATACAAAGTGGATTGTTGCTTCAAATAGTCATTCTTAAAATTATAGGACTTCAAGCCTGACAGACTGCTTTGGAATCCACTTCTCATGTCTTTAGAACAATTGGGTTCAGGTCTAAGGTTGTTCAGAATGAACTAGAATCACCATGATTGCTTCTTCAGATAGATTTAAGTAAAAATGCTAGTGAAGAACTCCAGTTCAAAGTATACAGACTTATTTCACAACCTAATGTAGCTGGTTTTAGAATTAAGGAAGGAATATGCTTACCAGATGAATGGGATAAATATTTGCTGGACAATGTAAAAAGTTTTTCCTAAACCATAATTAAAAACCAAACACACTTGTGTGTTTATCTTCCTAAAATTGTAAGGACAGATGTAGAGACAATATTTTCTATAGTGAATGTTTTTAGGAGTTCAAAAATAAACTAAGGAATAGGTATATATCAACAACACCAACGTAAATTCTCTCTAATCAATAAATAAAGTTAAAAATTTTAAATACAATCTTCACATTTGATCTAAATTTCTTAGTTGACACATTTGGAAAACATAGTATTTTGTGTTCAATATTTGTAATGATGTTTTCTAATTTTGAAATGGTAAAAAAAAATTTTGTTTTGTACCTTGGATGTGAGAAGGAAAAGGAGAACATTTTGGAGGTAATTATTTTACCATTTATTTGAATAGCCATTGATAAATATTTCTGCCAATGGAAATACGAAAACAGTCATATATTGAGATTTTTTCATAGATATCAGGTTATTAATATAAGGAGATTATCAGCAACTTAAATTATTTTCCATCTTAAATAAGTTTGCACATTGCTTAAAATATCCAATAGGATATTTGGTAATATAGTCCATAAAATTCTTTAGTACATAGATGAACAGCCGGATTGATGATACATATTTGAATAGAACTTTGGCTAGCAAACATGGTTACATAATCTCCTTTTCACATATTCAGGCTTTATGAGCTGTTGATGAACTAAAATCTTTTACAGAACTATGACCTCATAGCAACTAAATTTATTGAATGTGTTTTTCTGCTTTATCGACATTATACTTGTTTATATGTTGTTAGTAATTATGTGTTGCTTACAAAGGAGATCACATAGGATATAAATATAGATTTTCATTCAAAATAGATGGATAAAAGCAATATGACTCATATGGAAAAGCAATCTAGACATTACTAAGTCATGAAAATGCTTTTTAAATAAGATTTTTTAAAACCCAAAAATATAAATCAAGAGACATTATTCACTCCTACTTAAACTGCTATTCTGTATAACTGCTGATAAAATGTTAGTTTTAATTATCCTGCAGGAATAAAAATACTGTCTTTAAAAGGGAAAAAAAAAACCTGCAAAAGGACTGTGTCTCTTGTCCTATTGATTTTTTTTTTTTTCCAAAGGAATAGATGCTTTTGTGACTGCTGGGCTGAGTCTAAAAGTAGATCTAAAAATAGTATGAAATTCCACTGCTCGTTTTAATGAAATCAGAGTTTTGGTTTTAATACCTTCAAGTTATAAAGACATGCTGTTAAATAAATTATAGCATGTTTAAAATTTATGTTTATTTTTCCTATTATAAATTAACTGAGGAGTTATAAGCTGCTGGGGTGGGAGGCAGAGATATAAAAATTAGCACCAACTAAAACTAAATGTGTTTAACTGTTTGATAATGTGAATTCATTGAAATTCACTTTTTATCTTGACAGATAAGTGGTATCAATAAATAGTATATCTTTGATACAATTTAATTTTCATGAGACCTGCATGAACATACAATTCTAGTGACTATATTTCCCCTTTTCACTATTAGTTATATAGCAGCCAATTCTCTTTTACTATTTTATATGAGGTGGAACGGAGGGTTCTACGTACTCTACTAGTTTAATAAAAGCTGTTTAAATTTAACAGAGTCTTAGATGGAAATATATTTCTTAGAAGTCAGCAAGAATGTGACCAGACAGACATTGGCTCCTTGAGAACATATCTTACATAATTTATTTAACAATACCAAGCATGGTATGTGACAAAAAGTTGGTGTTTAATAAATATTTGTATATTGGATTTTAATGGTCAGGAAATTATATAACAGAGCTGTAAAACTGACATTTGTCAATCGACCCTCTGACCATCTGACCTGGATAAAAACATTGTCCTTGTCTCCAAAATGGTAATGAATCCCCAGCCCCAGTAGTATATTTTCTACCTAACTAAAAAATTCTTTAGTATTGTGGACAATTCAGCCAGCAGCAGCAGCAAACTGTCCTTGTAACCTGTGAAGATAAAATCTATTTTTTCTGATCCCCTAATCCCCCGATTTAAGGGGGCTTACAGAATGAAATAATTACTGAAATTTGAAGTTGTTGACACTTTTTCCCTAGTCCCTCATGAAGTGCCTCATCTCTCAGTACAACAGTATCAGTGGTGCTCACGGGTGATAACAAAGAAACAAACGTGCAAGTCAAACAAAAATACTATACAGGTGCTTCAAGAAAATTATTGATACACATATGCTATAAACTCAGAGATATTTTATGTAAAGTATGAAAGATAAAATGGGGAATCTCACCTAAATGTTAATTAGTGCTAGAAAACTGTATGACAATTGAAATAAGCTTGTGTTGTTGTCTTAATCAAAATATTTAACAACTCAGTAATAACAGGCATGTGGAAAGATTAGGAAGACAGTATCTGGGACAGAGAAAGAAAATAAGATCATATTTAAGGATTAATCATTATGAATCTGATTCACTAGCTGTTTTGACATATATGACCTCATCCCCACAGCTAATAGTGTCAGAATCCTTATTGATATCCTTATTTGAGATTGAAAAATTATATTTCACAGATACTATTTGCTGAAGGTCATATGGATAGTGAATGATAGAGTCAATGATTTTAATTAAGGTTCATCCTTCAAACTCTAAATTATAACTCAATATCATTAAGATAAATATAATGAACATTTAAACCGTATAGGCCAAAGAAGAGAGGTGGAGAAAATATTAAAATATTTCTGGAATGTAAGTTGCATGTAATGTAAACTGCACACACACACTTACCATTTGGGGGGCTCTTCATTCCTCGTGTAGATCTGGCATTCCATCTGACACCCTACTCCTCACACCTGAAGGAATTCATTTAGTATTTATTGTACTGAAGTTCTGATAATTTTTGTAACTTGTATATGCCGAGAAAACTTCCTTATTTCACTTTTGTTCTTCTTTGATGGTTTGTGCTCTTTGATATAACTATACATAATTTGAGGTTATTGTAGATTCACATGCAATTATAAGAAATAATACAATGAGATCCTGTGTATCCTGTATCCAGATTTCCCCAGTGATGACATTTTGCAGAACTATAATACATCACATCCAGGAACTTGACACTGTTAAAATCCACTGATCTTACTTAGTATTTTTTCCCAGTTTTATGTAACTCCATTTAAGCATATGTGTATTTAGCTCTTTGCTGTTTATTACATTTGTAGGCTGTGTATCTACCATCACAGGCAAAATAGATAACCGTTCCATCACTGTAAGGGATGGTCAAGTTGCCCGTTTCGTTATTTTTACAATTTAGTTTTCAGGTTTATTGTGATATAATTGACATAAAACCTTGTATACATTTAAGGTGTATATTGCAATGATTTGATATATGTATATGCTGTGAAATATTTACCAGAATAAGGTTAGTAATCAAATCTTTCACTTCTTGTGATACCATTGTGGCGGTGATATGCTGAGAACATTAAAGCTCCAGTCTCATGGCAGCTTTCAATTATACAATATGATATAGTTTACTATAGTCCTATGTTGTACACCAGATCCCCGGAACTTACTCATCTTATAACCAAAACTTTCTATTCTTTGACCAATATATCCCCATTTCCCCAAACCTAAAGCCCTGGCAACCGTCAAGCTAGTCTCTATAATTTGATGTTTTTAGATTCCGCATAGAAATGATATCTTATATTATTTATCTTTGTCTGACTTATTTCAATCAGTATAATGCCATCAAGGTCCATTCATGGTATTGCAAATGGCCAGACATCTTTTTTTATGTCTGCATACACACACACACACACACACACACACACACACACACACACACACACACCGCCTTTATCCATTCATCTGTTGATGGGCATTTAGGTTGTTT
The DNA here is from genome assembly GCF_023721935.1 of Panthera uncia. NCBI lineage: Eukaryota > Metazoa > Chordata > Mammalia > Carnivora > Felidae > Panthera > Panthera uncia. The sequence continues at coordinate 36,286,798 of NC_064807.1, forward strand.
CCATGTATTAGTCATTGTGTATGACACAGATATCCAACAGTGATTTCATCTCCTACAGATATATACCCAGGAGTGGAATTGCTGTACCAAATAGTGGTTCTATTTCTAGTTTTTCAGGAAACTCCGTACTATTTTCCATAGTGGCTGTACTCAAAATGGTACCTTTACCTTTGCCACTTTTTAAAGTTCATGGTTTTCAGTGTTAACTGTTTTGTAATTTTTATTTCTATTGTCAAGTATTATTCAGAAACCTGATGGAAGTATAGGCTATTACTCATATTTATGCTCTTTCTGTTGTTCCTTATTTTTTCCTGAGTTTATCTTTAATCACTTTGTTTCTGATTGAAGAACTTAACTTAGACATTCTTTAACAGTGGCCTACTGAAGACAAATTCTTTTGGCTTGTCTTTATCAGGAGAATGTCTGTATTTATCATTTCAGAGACCTGATAGTCAAGCAGACAACAGCGACACAAATTTGAAAATAGAACCCTATCCCACAACCTGCAGAAACCAGCATAGGAAGCCAACCCACCATCTGCCACAACCAGTCTAGGAAGCCAACCCACTCCTCTGTAGCAGTCAGCCCCAAACAGTCAGGGCTTTGTCAATAAGTGAGTGTATATTTTTGTCCCTGATTCCAATGAATAACAAGGTGGTGAAAGCCAAATCTAGTTCCCCTAACTAATCCCTTAGGATGCCTTTCTATGAATTGGCTTCCTTCCAGCTTCTTCATTTAAGCTGGAATGAAGGTTTAACAGATTTCTCATCAGAAACAAAGCAAAGACAGTAGACCAATATTATTAAAGATCTGAAAGAAAAAACAAAAAGCAGAGGTTTAAATTCAGCTAAAATAACTTACAAAATAAACATAGACTAGATGAAATAAATTGCAAACACACAAATCATTATATTTGATTTTATATATCAAATAAGTGGTATCAGATAAGTGGTATCAATAAATAGTATAGCTTTGATACAATTTAATTTTCATGAGACCTGCATGAACATACAATTCTAGTGACTATATTTCCCCTTTTCACTATTAGTTATATAGCAGCCAATTTTATTGGCTTTTATTCATTATAATTGTTTTATTTATTATAATTGTTGTCCATTTCCTCTGTTTACCTTGGAGTCTCTGCAAAATTTAAGTGATGGTGTCTGACTCCCTTGCTACAGTAAGCACTTCAGCAAATAGCCTTTGCTTGGTCTCCTTTACTTAAACACCTTCATTTCTGAAAAGTAGCCCTGGCAGTAACCTCAAATTAGCAGTTGGCAGTTATTTTCTTTCAGAATTGAAAGGTATTGTCACTTTCTCCATGCTGTAATTTGAATTTGTGTTCTCCTATAGGTAGTGCATTAATTCTGTCTGGCTGCTTTCAAGATTATATTTTTCTTTAGCTTTCAGAAGTCTACTTTGCGGTGTCTTAGTATAGATTTATTTGGATTTATTCTATTTGTGTTCTCTCAGTTTCTTGAATCTGTAGGTTTATATATTTCACCAAATGTGGGAAGTTCAGCCCTTATTTCAGCCATTCTACTTCCTCTCCCTCTGGGACTCTCATAGTTTAGATGATGATACATTTCATTGTCCTATAAGTCCTAGAGAATCTATTTTTTAAAAATTCTATATTCTCTCTGATGTTGCAATTTGGTAAATTCTACTGGTCTGTCCTCAAGTTCACTAATTATATGTCGTATGTTTACACTACTGTCACATTCACCCAGGGAGTTGCTTCAGTGTTTTTTTTTAAGTTCCATTTTTCCATTTTATTCTTGTAGTTTCTATGTCTTAGCTGAGATTTGAAATTTTTATTTTTTTCCAAGAAATTGGTAATTTATTCTTGAAACATTTTTATGATGGCTGATTTAAAGCCTTATTAGGTCATTCCACTGTGTGATTCTTCTCAGTGTTGATGTCAGTTATTTGTCTTTTCTCATTCCATGTGATTTTTTTCTATCTTCTGGAGTAACAGGTGATTTAAAAAAATTTTTTTTGTCCTGGATATTCTATTAGGAGACTTTGAATCTTATTTAAGTCTTCTATTCAGCAGTCAGTCACTCTGTTTAGGTTTAACACATGGGTCCTGGTCTATTTTTATGTGGTTTTAATGACCGTTCAATTTTCAGAGCCTTCACAGTCCTATTTTGGTTGACTTGGTATCTTTGGGCTATTCCCTGATGGAGCTGCTTGAGGAAATAATAGAAATTTCTCAAACTGCGCTTCTAGATAAGAAAATGTCTCTGAGCTATAAAGATGATGTCTGTTTTCATCTTTAGGCAGTTGTGACAGGATCTTCTTGTCAGAGCCACCTTGTGGCTTAGTGTCTCAATGGGTGAAATGGGGTCTTTAGTCCACAGGGATGAAGTACATTTTGGGTTAGGCTGCATATGGTGGTAAGATCCCCCTTCTTTGTGTATTCTGGCCACATGATGCCTCTATGCTGAGCTGGGAGATACCTTAAAGCCATGGAGATAAAGATGCTTACTGGATACTAGTTCTGGTATGATTCTCCTTGCCAGTGTCTTCCAGCTGCCTAGTATCTTAAGGTGAAGGAAGGGACCATCAGGCCCAGAAGGGAAACACTACTCTTTTTTCGACCATTTATATATAGTTAGTGAGATTCCCAATTAACCCCCTCCCAAAATTTCTTGTTTCACCTGGTGTTGTTGCCAGAACTCCTGTGTATCCTGAGAGGAATAAACCAACCTGGGCTGCCTTTAATTCAGCAGGTGGTTGGAAGATGCATTTCCCTAAGAAGCATACCTGGGCTGACTTCTGTTATTGTTTTGGGGCTTGCAGAACTCCCCACTGTAATGCAGTATCTCTAGTCTGAGATCCAGAAGCAAATGTTCTTTTCCATCTTTCACAGTCCTACTTGGTTGTCTTTGTATTATTTCCAGGGCTTATATTGTACTTAGTGGGGAGGACTAGGGAGAGCATTTATTTCATCTAGTCTATGTTTATTTTGTAAGTTATTTTAGCTGAATTTAAACCTCTGCTTTTTGTTTTTTCTTTCAGATCTTTAATAATATTGGTCTACTGTCTTTGCTTTGTTTCTGATGAGAAATCTGTTAAACCTTAACCGTTTTTCTTTATGTGCCATGCATTCATTTACTCTTTCTGTTCTTTTTTAAAAAAATTTCAATCTTTATTTTTGAAAGAGACAGAGACAGACAGAGACAGACAGAGACAGAGAGAGACAGAGACAGAGACAGAGAGAGACAGAGAGAGAGGGAGACAGAGAGAGAGGGAGACAGAGAGAGACAGAGAGAGACAGACAGAGACAGACAGAGAGAGACAGAGAGAGACAGAGACAGAGACAGAGACAGAGAAACAGAGAGAGACAGAGACAGAGAGACAGAGAGAGACAGAGAGAGAGACAGAGAGAGAGAGAGACAGAGAGACAGAGACAGAGAGAGAGACAGAGAGAGAGACAGAGACAGAGAGAGAGACAGAGAGAGAGACAGAGACAGAGAGAGAGACAGAGAGAGAGAGACAGAGAGAGAGAGAGAGAGACAGAGACAGACAGAGACAGAGACAGACAGAGACAGACAGAGACAGATAGAGAGAGTTTGAGCAGTGAGGAACACAGACAGAGGGAGACAGAATCTGAAGCAGGCTCCAGGCTCTGAGCTGTCAGCGCAGAGCCCGACGTGAGGCTCAAACTCATGAACCGTGAGTTCATAACCTGAGCCAAAGTCAAATGCTTAACCAACTGAGCCACCCAGGTTCCCCAATCTTAATATTTCTCTTTATTTTTGAAGCAAATTGTTTATGGTATAATTTTGACATAGTTTTCTTTATGGTTATTCTGTTTAAGTTTGTTGACATTCTCTTTTTTTTTTTTTAATGTTTATTTATTTATTTTTGAGAGTGATATAGAGAGCAAGCAGAGGAGGGTCAGAGAGAGACAGGGAGACAGAAGCCCAAACAAGCTCCTCACTGTCAGCATAGAGTCCAATGGGGGGCTCAAACCCCAAACTGTGAGACCATGACCTGAGGGGAAACCAAGAGTCAGACACTTAAATTACTGAGCCACGCAGGCGCCCTATGTTTGTTGATATTTTTGAATTTGAGTTCATAGTTTTCATCATACCTGGAAAATATTCACCTAGTTTTTCAAATATTTTCTATTGTTTCCTTCAGTTACTCCATTTATACTAATATTAAGTTATTTGAAGTGGTCTTCTGAGCTCGCTGATGTTTTGTTTGAATTTTGTTAATTTTGTCTCTGTATGTTTAATTTTAGATACTTTCTTTGACTATGTGTTGAGGATTCCTATACATTATAAGATATTTGACAATATCCCTGATCTTTATTCACTACATGCTAAGAACATTTTTTAAGTTGTAATAACCAAAAATATCTCCAGACATTGCCAAATACCAATGAAGAGTTGGGGGGCAGGCAGAATCACTCCCATTCAGAACCACTTCTCTAGCCCTCAGAATTGGATCATTTTATATCTTCCCAGTTTCTGTTTAACATGCCCATCTTCTACTCTGGATTGCATCCATGCTGACTTAGTTAAAGCTTCATTCTCTTAGAAGTATTGCATATGTAAGGAAACTTTCATCTGTCTTCTCCTCAATGACTTTTACTTATTAGAGACTTGTTCTATAAATACAATTTATAATTCAGACAAATGCCTGTGGGAAACCCATAAACCCTAAGAATTGTAACCATTTTAGCATCAGTACCCTTGAATTCTTATCAACATTTCCTATGTGCAGTCATACTACCACTCTATGTTTATGATCCATTTGCCTGTGCTGTACTTTATAGATCACCCCCAGGCCTGAACTGGGGTGAATATTGAGGTTTCCTTGGGTACATCTCTCAAGAAGCTCTACCTTCTTTTTCCAATATGTTAAAGGAGTTACTTTATAGATTGTTCCAGTTTTACATTTTTTAATCATATGAAAATAGGTTTGACATCAGATACCCTTATTGTGATTGCAATTAGAAATCACTCCAGAGGCACATGGATGGCTCAGTTGGTTGAGTGGCCGACTTTGGCTCAGGTCATGATCTCACGGTCCATGAGTTCGAGCCCCGTGTTGGGCTCTGTGCTGGCAGCTGGGAGCCTAGAGCCTGCTTTGGGTTCTGTGTCTCCCTCTCTCTCTGCTCCTCCCTCTTGTGCTCTATCTCTCTCTGTCTCTCAAAAATAAATAAATCTTTAAAAAGAAAGAAAAAAAAAAAGAAATCACTCCAAAGGGAAATATTTAAGGATATATATATATATATCCTTATATATATGTATGTGTGTGTGTATACATAACAATCAGATTATGTTAGCTATATCAAAACATGTTATCTAGAAAATTAAGATCTTTAAAAATATCTTAATTGCAGACAGAACAGAATCAGATGTCAAAATATCCAACTGTTTTAATGTTCAGTTTTTATCAACAATGACTATATCTTTCAAACATTTAATTCAGTAACAGACTATTTAAATTTTATACTAAACTAAAAGTCTACTTTTGTAAATTGGTATCTTAAATCTCTGAATTTACTATATTCTTTAAATTTTCCCTTTTAGTCATTTACAAAGTATCTTATATATGAATTTGGTGTCCTTCCTAGTTGTTAATTCAGATTTTGGTTTTCACTCAAACTACCCATTCATGTCTCTGTTTCCATGTTGTGAGCTATCTATGCACTGGGTACAAAACTTTTTGTTGGTAACCAAAAGCCTAAAACATGGATATGTATAAATTTCAAATGACTTTTGAGCGGGCAGATGAAGATTAAAGTATCAGTTGTGATCTCACTTCTATATGGAAACTTTAATTTAAAAAAATAATAAAATCTCCTTGATACAGAGAACAAATTGATAGTTTCCAGAGATCAAGGGTGAAGGGTAAGTGAAATGGGTAAAAGGGGTCCACTAGACATATCTCCAGAGTCAATGGAAACAAGACCTAAAATGAACTATTTAGACTTCCTCAAGATAAATGCTTCTGAACAGTGAAGGAAACAATTACAAAACTAAAAGGCAATCAATGGAATCAGAAAATTACCTGATAAGTTCTTTATGGATTTTGGATATTAACCCTTATCGAACTCAATGTCCAAAATGTAGATAATCTAGTTAAGAAATAGGCAGAAGACATGAATAGACATTTCTTCCAAAGAAAACATCCAGATGACAGACACATGAAAAGATGCTCATCAGTCATCATCAGGAAATACAAATCAAAAACATAATAAGATACCACCTCACACCTGTCAGAATGGCAAAAATTAACAACTCAGGCAACAACAGGTATTGGTGAGGATGTGAAGAAAGGGGAACTCTCTTGTACTGTTGGTGGGAATGCAAACTGGTGAAGCCACTCTGGAAAACAGTATGGAGTTTTCTCAAAAAGTTAAAAATAGAACTACTCTATGATCCAGCAATTGTACTACAAAAATAAAAAAAAATATTGATTTGAAGGGGCACATGCACCCTGATATTTATATAAACATTATTAACAATAGCCAAATTATGGATAGAGCCCAAGTTCCCATCAACTGCTGAATAGATAAAGAAGATGTGGTCTATCTATCATCTATCTATAATGAAATAATACTCAGCCATCAAAAAGAATGAAATCTTGACATTTGCAACAATATGGTTGGAGCTATAGTGTATTCTTTTAAGCAAAACAAGTCAAGTCAAAGAAAGACAAATACCATAGCATTTAACTCGTGTAATTTCAGAAACAAAACAGTGAACATATGAGAAGGGTTAAAAAAAAAAAAAAGAGGGCAAACCGTAAGAGATTCCAAACTATAGAGAAACAAACTGAGGCTTACTGGAGGATAGGGGGGCTGGGGTAAATGCGTGATAAGCATTAAGGATGGCACTTGTTGTGATGAGTAAGCACTGGGTGTTATATATAAGTGATAGATCACTAAATTCTCCTGAAACCAATATTATAGTATATGTTAGCTAGACTTTAAATAAAAAGTTAAAAAAAATGATTAGAACAAAAAATGTAATTGCTTGATTTGGATGATATACATGAAAGTTGTTAAGAGACTAAATACCAAGATTTCCCATCACAAGGAGAGCTTTTTAATTTTTTTCCCTTTTTTTCTTCTTTCTATTAAATTGAATCCATATGAGATGATGAATATTGGCTGATCCTACTGTAGTAGTCATCTCACAATATATATAAATTAATCCATTATGCTGTATACCCTATCTTTATACAGTGATGTATATCAATTATTTCTCAATAAAATTTGGGGGGGGGAAGAGGTAAAAGTCGACATTTCCAGTTATAAAATAAGTACAGGGATCTAATGTACAGCATGGTGACTAAAGATAATAATACTGTATTCCATATTTGAAAGTTATGAGAGAAGATCTTAAAAGCTCACATTACAAGAAATTTTTTCACTATGGAGTTTTTAACTATATATGGTGATAGTTGTTAACTACATTTACTGTTATTCTCATTTCACAGTTTATACAAAGATGATATCATTATGTTTGACATCTGAAACTAATATGTGTTAATTTACTACAATAAAAATTGATAAAAAATACATTCAACTTAAGAATGTAGAAACATAGAAAAACATGTACCATAAAAGTTAAAAAAATGAGAATATATTTCACAGTTTAATTTAATTTGTAACAACTACTCTTTTTCCTTACGTTCCATAGGTCTTCATCTTTTGTTTACAAAAATCTATGGGATAATTATATTTAGTCTCAATAGAGAATTAATATAGTTATTAATATAGGTATTTAAGACATATTAGTTTTCAACCTGGGCTTAGTATCAGTTGTGGAATGAATAAAAAGAAAAATTGATAACAAAAATTTAGATTATTATATCTAAAAGAACAGAGTAAATGTAATGAAGTGGAATGTTTTTTTTAATTTTATTAAAATTTTAATGCTTATTTTTGATAGAGAGACAGAGAGAGAGAGAGAGAGAGAGTGCAAGGAGGGGAGAGCAGAGACAGAGAAACACAGACTCTGAGCTGTCAGCACAGAGCCCGATGCAGGGCTCGAACCCATGGACCACGAGATTATGACCTGAGCTGAAGTTGGACACTTTACCGACTGAGCCACCCAGGCATCCTGGGGATGTTTTCATAATTACATAATATCTTTTAATCAGGCAATGTGTTATTTATTTTGACATAGGCTGTCACTTTTTGCTTTTCGCTTTTTTTTTTCTTTTTGGTAAATTGAACTATAGTTGACACACACTTTTACTTTAGTTTCAGATGTACAGCATAGTAATTCAACAAATCTATACTTTATGCTTACCACAAGTGTAGTTTATATCTGTGATCCTACAAATGCTATTACAAGACCATCCCCTGTGCTGTGCCTTTTATTTGTGTGACTTATTCCATAACTGGAAGCCTGTATCTCTCCCTCTCCTCTGGCAGCCACCAGTTTGTTTTCTGTATTTGAGTCTGTTTCTGCTTTTTGTTTATTTGTTCATTCATTTATTTGTTTTTAGATTCCACACAGAAGTGAAATCACATGGTATTTGTCTTTTACTGTTTGACTTCTTTCACTTAACATAATCCCTTCAGGTCCATTTATGTTGTCAGACATGGCAAAATATCATCCTTTTTTATAGCTGAGTAATATTCTTTTGTGTGTGTGTGTGTGTGTGTGTGTGTGTGTTGCATGTGTGTGTGTTTGTGCACATGTGTATGTGCATCAATCACATATTCTTCATCCATTCATCTAACGGACACAGGTTGCTTCTGTATCTTAGCTATTTTAAATAATGCTGCATTAAACATAAGGGTTCATATCTTTTTGAATTTGTGTTTCATTTTCTTTGGGTAAATACTCAGTAGTGGAAATTACTGGATCATATGGTATTTCTAATTTTTAATTTTTTGAGGAAATTACATATTGTTTTCCACAGTGGCTGCACCAATTTACATTCCCACCAATATTGCGTAAGGGTTCCTTTTTCTCCACATCCCCACAAACACTGGTTACCTCTTATCTTTTAGATAATAGCCATTCTGACATGTGTAAGGTGATATCTCACTGTTGTTTTGATTTTAATTTCCTTGATATCAGTGATGTTGAGCATCTTTCCATGTTTCTTTTTGCCATCTGTATGTCTTTTTGGGACAGTGCGTATTCATATCCTCTCCTCCCAAAAGTTCATAACTTGATGTTGGTTCTTGAAAACAATTATGTCAGATATTTAGTCGTCTTAAAATACATATTTTTGTGATCTTTTTTTAAAAACTATTAAGGAGTTTTTGTAAGAAAAATTAGCTATAAAGGAACAAACATCTTTACAGTACTTTTAAGACCCATAGCAAATCATACCTACTGTACTTCTAGGCCAGAAGCATATATATTTGAAAGTTTTGTACATGGAAATGCTTACCTAAGGATTCTGTAAATGAATACATTATTATTTGTTATTTAACCCATATTGATTGGTATCCTTTATGGGCCAGGCATTGTATAAGGTATGGAGAAATATTGCTGGTAAGATAAAAATCTCTGTTCTGGTGAGGCATATGGTTAAAAGGCTGGTAAAGAGCAAAGCATAAGTAAAATAGTTGATAAAAGAGACTTAAATAGAGATACAAAAATACAGAATGTGTTAACCTAATCTTTATAGTCACAGGAAATCTTTATTAGAGGTGAACCTCAACCTAACATCTGAAGAATGAGTAGTTATGTTTATGGAGTGAGTAAAAGAGTTTCAGGAAAGAGGAGAAGGAATGCTTGAAGATTCAGCAGAATAGTGGATATGAAGGGAATATGTGTACTTGTAAAATATAGTGGATATTAAAGGAGAAAGTAGAGAATGGTATTTAAAATTGCAAGAGTCCTACATGGGAGAACTAACAGGAAAATAGACACAATAAGAAACCATTCCCATCACATTTGAATCGAGTCTTTTGTTCCCATTATAAAAGTAGTAAAAACAACTCAAAAATCAAAATGAGAAGAAATGTTTTATAGTGAAGTAGTAAAAGTAAGTTTGAACTGTATTTACTTCATTTGAGACTTTTTATAGAGCGGTTTTAGGTTTATGAAAAAATTGAGAGGAAGATATAGAGCTTTCCCACATGCCCCCTGCCAACACACATACATAGATCCCCCCATTGTCAGCATCAATTTTTACCAAGTATGAACCTGCGTTAATACATCCAAGTTGCCCAATGTCTATAATTTACCTTAGGGCTGTTCACTTTGGGTTTTATGTATTCTGTGGTTTTAGAGAAATGTACAATGAAATATATACATAATTTTACTGTCATAGAGTATTTTCACTGCTCTAAAAATACTCTGTGATCTGCCTATTCATGTCTCCCCCTTCTTCACACCTGGAAAATATTGATCTTTTTATGGTCTCCTTAGTTCTACCATTTCCAGAACATCATAGAGTTGGAACTCTACAATCTGTAGCCTTTTCTAATTGGCTTCTTTCATTTAGCAATACTTTTAAGATTCTCATGTCATTTCAAGGCTAGAAATTCATTTGTGTGTGTGTGTGTGTGTGTGTGTGTGTGTGTGTGTGTGTCTGTGTGTGTGTGCGCACGCACTGAGTAATAGTCCATTTTTGGATGGATTACAGTTTATTCATTTACCTCCTGAACCACTTCTTGATTGCTTCACAGTTTTGACAAGTTATAAATAACACTACTATGAACATCCATGTGCAGGTTTTGTATGGATATGAATTTTCAACTCCTTTTAGTAAATGCCAAGGACCAGGATTGCTGGATTATATGTAAAAGTATGTTTAGCTTTGAAAGAAACTACCAAACTGTCATACAAAGTGATGAGCCATCTTACATTTCCACCAGCAATAAGTGTTCCTGTTGTTCCACGTGCTCGTCAGCATTTGATATTTGTGGTTTGGGGTTTTAGTCATTCTAATAGTTGTGTCATTTTATCTTATAATTGTAATTTGCACCATCAGCTAATACATGATGTGAAACATGTTTTCATATTCTTATTTGCCAACCACATGTCTTTTTTCGATGAGGTGTCTGTTAAAGTCCTTATCCTGTTTTTTAATTAGGCTGATTTTTACTGATGAGTTTTCAGAGATCTTTGCATATTTTGGGTAACAGTACTTTATTAGGTGTTTGTTTTGCAAATATTTTCTTCTACTCATGGGCTTGTATTCTCATTATGCTGATAACGTATTTTTAAAGAAATTCAGTTTGCCATTATTTCCTTTATGGATTTTAGTTTTACTGTATGCCTAAAAGTGCATCATGGTACTCAAGATTGTTTTCTCCAATGTTATTATTTAGAAGTTAATATTATAGTTTTGAAACTTATACGTAAATCTAAAATCCATTTTGAGCATTCTGAGTTAAGTTTCATGAAATGGGTAAGATCTATCTATAGACCCTTGTTTGTTTGTTTGTTGTTTTTGTTTTTTGTTTGGCTGGTTTTTTTGGCATACGAATATCCAGTTGTTTTGGCACCATTTGTTGAGAAGACTATTTTGCTCTATAGTACTGCCTTTGCTCCTTTGTCAAACATCAGTTGACGATGTGGATTCAATTCTGGAATCTCTATTGTTTCGTTGTGCTATTTGTATATTCTTACACCAGTACCACACTGTCTTGCTTACTATAGTATCTTTGGAGTAAGACTTGAAGTCCTGTAGTGTCAGTCCTTTATTCTTCTTCAACAGTGTGCTGGCTATACTGGGACTCTTGCCTTACCACATAAACTTTAGAAATCAAGTTTCTCAATATCTCATAAAATTATTTTCTTGGATTTTAATTGGGATTACATTGAATCTATAGATAAAATTGGGGGAAAGTAACATTTCACAGTATTGAGAATTTTTTAAAATTTTCTTTATGTTTATTTTATTTTTGAGAGAGAGAGAGAGAGAGAGAGAGAGAGAGAGAGAGAGAGAGAGAGAACATGAGCAGGGGAGGAGTAGAGAGAGAGGGAGGCACAGGATCTGAAGCGGGCTGCAGGCTCTGAGCTGTCAGCACAGAGCCTGACGCAGGGCTTGAACTCACAAACCGTGAGATAATGACCTGAGCTGAAGTCGCGCTCAACCAAATGAGCCACCCAGGCACCCTAGTATTGACCCCTTCTATGCATAAGCATGGAATATCCATTTATCTAGTTCTCTTTCTTTTTCAGTTCATCAGAGTTTTGTAGCTTTCCTTATACAGATCCTGTATAGATTTTGTTAGATTTAAAGCTAAGAATTTAATTTTTTTTTTAATTTTTAATGTTTTTAAATTTATTTTTGAGTGAGAAAGAGAGAGAGAGAGAGAGAGAGAATGAGAAGGGGAAGACCAGAGAGAGAGGGAGACAGAATTCACGAAGCAGGCTCCAGGCTCTGAGCTGTCATCACAGAGCCCAATGCAGGGCTCGAACCTGTGAACCACAGATCATGACCTGAGCCGAAGTCGGATGAAGTCCGATGCTTAACTTACTGAGCCACTCGGACACCCCAGTATTTATTTATTTATTTATTTATTTATTTATTTATGTATTTATTTATCTATCTATCTATTTATTTTTGCATGCTAATATAAATCATATTGTTTTTTATTTCAATTTCTACTTGTTTATTACTCGTGTTTGGGGAAAAATTTAGTTTTATATATTAACCTTGCATTCAGCAATCATGTATTGCTTCTAAATTTGAGTTTTTTGTTTGTTTTTATTTTGAACTTCTTGTAGAGACAGTCATATCATCCGCAAAAGAAGTTTTCTTTCTGCCTTTCCTGTCTATATATCTTTTTCTCCCACTCCTCCTTTTCTTTTTTAAACATCCTGTATTAGCAAGGATTTCCAGTATAATGTTGAATAGGAGTCATGAGAGAGGATATCCTTGCCTTATACTTAATATTAATAGTAAAGCTTTAAGTTTCTTACCATCAATTTAATATTAACTGTAGGTTTTTTGTAGATACACTTATCGAATTGAGAAAATCCCCTTCTATTTCTAGTTAACTGAAAGTTTATCATGAATAGGGCTTGGATTTTTGTCTTGTTTTTTTTTTTCCTACATTTATTAATATGATCATGTAATTTTTCTCTTTAGTTTGTTGGTATGATAGATTATATTAATTGATTTTTGAGTATTTAACCATCCTTACATACTTGGGATAAATCTGACTTGGTTACATAATATAATTCTTAATGTACTTTTTTATTTGATTTGCTAATATTTTGTTGAGTCAATTTTGTTTTAATAGACAAATATTGTTTTCTGGTTGAGTGGGCTACATAATTAATAACCATAAATTAAAAAAATATCTCCATTATATCATTACTTAACAAAGATGATTAGTATTAACATTTTGTTCTCAATGAGGTTAAAATGATTACATAAATTGTCATAAAAATTCTCAGGTCTTATAGAGTTAAATAAAAGCAGTCAAGTTGTCATAAATTTAAATCATGTTTAAATTTCTCATAATAGCTACCACTCTGAAATGATAAATATTCATCACATGTGATCTTGAGAATATGATTATGACAGTGTGGTTATATTTTGAATTTTCTTCTTTGGGAAGAAACACATCTGGTTGATTGCAACCCATTCAATTCATGGGCTCTATAAGCTATACATAAACCATAAATAAATTAGTGTTAGTTTTGAATTAATGATGCAAATTGTAGAGCACGGCAAATTTACTCCACTTTTAAATGACCTAGGTTCTACTAGTATTGACTGGTTCTATGCTTAAACCTTTTGCTGAAGTTCCTAAAGATTAGAGGAATAGAATATCTTTAGTGCTTTTCCCAACATTCTTTCATCTTCATTTCATCCCTCCCTCCCTTTTGGTTCTTAACTGCCCTAGTCTAGAAATTACGTATCTAACTTTCCCATATGCCAACTTGCTATGTCTGACCACAGTTCATATGGGAACTTTGGAAACCACTCAATTCCTTTGAACAAAAAACAGTACTACTTCCCACCTTCCTAAGTAACATCTTTAATTATTATTCCAATCTCAGCCCAGACTTTCACATATGTTACTAAAGTCCAATTCTACACCGAATATGAAAACTTCAGTAGAGTTTTCGGGAAATTTTTGGAAAAAAATTTTATTCCCCAATAAAAACTCTAAAAATCAACATTGAAACCTATACAGTTGTATATAGTGATAGCATTAGACACAAAAACACGCAAATACTGCTCTGGGAAGTTAAATATTGAGCTTGCTGCCTATGCCTTTGCTTTTTAGTTAAATAACTTCTATTTAAATAACACCATTCTTCTAGCGACATAGTAAGTTTTAAATGATGAATTCTTATTGAGAGCTTTCAGTATCCCATATTTGGGCTGTTGTCACACTCCATTTAAAATCATGCTCTCAGTATCCTTAAGGAACCACCATTTCCCAACATTCTAATTGACAAGGTTTCCTGAGAGAATGTTTATGCATTAAACCAAACATCTCATTACGCACTTTAAATGTATTATTAAAAGATGGATGTCTTTAATAAATGAAGTCTAATATCCATGGAGAGAGTGGTAAAGAACAAAGAAAATATAAAATGATGAATTGATATTTACATGTTTCTTCCTGCTTCTATATTTCACAGTATGTTTTAGTGGAAATATCACTAGAATATAGAATTATCCTGTCTTTTAATTGAAGGACCAAAGGAGAGAGGAAGAATAAGTGGAAGAAACATTTACTTAGGACTGATGTAATAACAAAAACATAAAGGATGTTTTCATTCAAAAGCTTAATATTTTGCTCCATGTCACGTTTATGACCATGTATTATATTTGTGAAATAATTCTCTAATGCAGGAGGAAAGCATAGTCTGTATTTACTTTTGGAAAACATGGAGGAATTGGAGATCTATCATTTGGAGCTTTTGGAATTTTAAACAGTTATTTACACTCATTCTGCGAGAAATTGTCATCACATTGTGCTGGAGTAAAGTAAAATTAAGAGTTGTCTGCTTTTGATGACACTCACTATAGGAATTAATTGTTTACATCTGAAAACAATTATGTCTCACACACAAATTTCCCTCATGTCACATTACCATAGCCTTGTCAGTTAATGAAAGATGTCAGTACTAAGGTTTTTAATGGTCTTCATAAGATGTAACTTGTGTTTTACTCCTTTTTAAATTTCCTTTTGTTATATCTAAGTACTTTACCAAAAAAAAAAAAAAAAGAAAAGAAAAGAAAAGAAAATAGCAAGGTTCACTTCTTAAAGTAGACCATTCAAGAACCTAAAACAAGTGGGAGCAGTGATGTGTAAAATGAATTAAAAGACCTTTCCAGCCTCATAATTCACCAGAATAATTTACTTCTTTTTGAGTTTACTTAATATTTTAGCCTAACTTATTGAATTACAAAGCCCCTGTGGGTTACATGAGTATTCATGTTATTGTTACTCAGTTTATAATTCTTCAAAACTATGAAGTAATTTAAAACCTTTCCTAGTCTTAAGTAGTATATTAAAAAGTGTTATATATGTTTCATGTCTCAAGAATATATTTTAAAATTAACTGGGATATGTGTATAAAATAGTTTATGCATTTGTACCCTTAGATGATCTTGTATCTTTGTTATTTGTGTTTCCAGAAGGAAGTTATCATGATCTACTGAACCAGAAAGAATATTCTTAATCCCTCTATAGCCTTTGCTACTGCAATTTCACAGCAAGCCTCCAGCAACCTATAGAATAAATTGTCATGTATCTCAATCCTGAATATATATGAATATATACATATATGT